>NC_090561.1:200000-395974 GCF_017918235.1 Porcisia hertigi
ACTGAGGGTTCACCGTCACGGCGGCTGTGACCCACGGCCTAAACCGCGGGTGCAGCGGGGCGTTGGCGAAGACGTCGGCCGTGAAGCTGCGGAGCTGGTTCGTCTGCGCTGTCAGCACAAGTCCGTTCTTGCCTGCCAGGCGGCACGCCACCGACCAGTCCATCGTCTTCGACTTGAGATCAAACTTAGTGCCACAGCCGACTTGGAGGTCGTCAACGGCGGTCATGCTCAGCGCCAACTCCACAGTCTTCTGGGTAACCTTGTCGTTGATGCTGAGGCGTCCACCCGCGAGCGGCGTCACCGTCTGGTGGCTGACCTCCACCGATACAGCGTCCGGTGACTTCCCTTTGTGGCTGACGATGGCCTCCACGCGGTGGTTTTGGATATTCTCAGCGCGAATAGTGGCCTTGATAGCGCTGTAATCTTTTGGTGTAACGCTGAGCATTCCGTAGTAGGCGCCGCTTGCGGACAAACTCTCGATATCGACCTTCACGTCACCGCGAGAGTTGCAGTTGGTGGAGATGGCATACGTACCTTTAGAGGCCTTGGAATTGTCCTCGATCCTCCACTCACCGCCGACGTTGAAGCCTTTGGTCAGCAGATCCTTGCTGCTCTTATTGTAATCCTTGTACAAGGATGACATCGTGTGTGTGCGTGTGTTGGAGAGAGGGGGAGAGAGTGGATGGGAGAGAAGGGAGAGAAGGGAGAGAAGGGAAACACTCAGCGTACAATCTCAAGTAATGAAAACGAGGAGGAGGGGGAGGAGGGAGAGGGGAGAGGGGGGGGGGCAACAATACTTTTCGAGACGCAAAACCAAAAAAAAAACATATAAATACACACATATACATATATAAAAAGATGTACACATGTATTGTAATTTGTATTGGGTGAATAGATCGATGATGGATTGAAGGGAAGGGAAGAGGGGAGGGGGGGGGGACGATAGTGATGATAAGAGAGAGGCGGAACGAGGTACTGTGGGCGATGGCCTTGGAGAGCACTCCCCAGCAAATAATCAACAGACACGCGCACCACTAAGAGGTATGGGCATCCATTGCCCTCTCTCTCTACCTCACTATGCAACATTCTCTGATCGTGAAGAAAGTGGGTTGAGCTCCAGAGGCGTCACTACCACCATACTCAGGCCTTCGAGGGGGGAAGGGAGGGAGGGAGGGGGGGAGGCTAAACACGGACTTGAAGGAGGCAAGCGGTGCCCCCAAACAGCATGACAGCGTGTGGCCACAGAAAACCGGAAAGAAAAACTGCAGTACGACCCTCCTTCCCCGACCACCACACCAGATTTACATCGGTTGGCGCATACAGCCCTCTGTATGTAGTCGTTTTTTTCTGTTGTCCAAACGGCGATGATGTGTGTTTTTGTTTTTGTTTGCTTGTCAATCGCCCTCCCCTCCCCTCCCCCCTCACCCCCCTCCCCCCATCTGCAACAGCAGATCGTTGTAACGCAATGAATGGGGGAGAGGGGAGGGGACTAACGGTTGTGCGAGATATCCCGGTTTTGTTTTTTTTTCACGTCAAGAAAAGGGGGGAGGGTGTAGACATGAGAACGGGAGACGGTGTGATGGGTGTGATGGGTGTGTGTGTGTGTGTGTGTGTGTGTGTGTGTGTGATGGGTGGGTGTGCTTGATATTCACCACGAGTCATCACCGATAGAAAAAAAAAGAGGGGGAGGCGGTGGCGTCGTCCCTTTCCGTGAACAAGAGAAATACAGCGATAGAATACAAAGGGGAGAGATGAAGAAGGTGGCAAGATGTACAGAGGGAACACATATGTATGCACACACACACACACATATATATATATATATTATATGGATATATGTGTATGTATATATACACAATGTAACAGGAGGAAGCACATCCCCCTCCCCCTCTCCCTCCCGGTGTGTGTGTGTGTGTGTGTGTGTGCAGATGCCTACATAGAGCGCATGAAACAAAGCCACAAGCGAGCACACAAACAAAAACACGCACAAACACAACTACTCTCCTTCCGTCACACGCCATCACTTCTGTTGCGGGGGCGGGGGAGGGGGGACAGAGAGAGAGAGACAGGGAGGAAAGGGGAGGGCGGGGGTTAGCTTTTCTTTTGTTGTTTTCTTTTGTTGCTACATATTTTATGTGGTGTGTGGGTGTGTGTGTGGGTGTGGGCGTTTTTTTTTTCTGTGAATGTTTTGCAATAATTCGCGTATTTTTTTCTGGTTTCCCTTCGCTGTTTGCTTAACTCCATCATGAAGAAAAAAAATGGAACAACAAAAAAAGGGGGAGGGGGCAGCGTGTCTCAACTTTCTCAGTCTTGTTTTTTTTTTCGGGTGTGTGTGTGTTTGTTTGCTTTTTTCCCTCCCGCAGTCACCCGAGATAGTGCCCTCGCGTCTCCCTTCCTCTTCAATCCTTTCTCCCTCCCCCCCCCTTTTTAGGGGGGCCGCTCTTTTCCAATAGCCTCAACCTTTTTCTTTTTTTTTTTCGCAGGGGGAGACAGTCATGTTGAGCACACAAACTAAAAACAGCAACAGACGCCAGCGACAGTGAAGGGAGAAGGTGTCTGTCTCGGGTGTGTGCGTGAGAGAGAGACACATAGGAGCCCGAAGATATATGTTCCGAACGATCATCGAAGAAATCAAGACACACACACACACACACGGAGACATCCGACCATCCAATCCAGCCGGGGAGGGGAGGGAGGGGGGGGGGGGACAAAAAAAAGAAGACCCACAATAATATAGATATATATATATATAGATAGTTCGAGAACGGAGGGAGAAAAACAAAAAAAAACATCACGACCAGCGCCCATACAAAAATCATTGATAATAAGAGTAATAAGAGTAATAACTAAGTACGTAATAATCTGAGGAGTGAAGAAGGGGAGGGAGAGGGAGGGAGGGAGGGAGGGGGAGGGGGGCGTTGAGTACACACACACACAGACACAGAAATCACATAGGGGAACCGGCCACAGGGAGACCCCGATCGGGGGGGGGGGGGACAAGAGAAGAATGAAAGGATAAAAGAGGGGGAGGCAAAAAGCTGCGGTGGATATGCCCTGAGGAGATATGCGTGTGTCCGCGGCAACACCGCCCCCTCCCACCCACCCCGCCCTCCACTCCAGTGCACGATCTGTCGCCCCCGTCGGTGCTTCAGCCGACGAATGAACCTGCGCCCCTATCATTTTCACATTTGGGGTTACGTACGCTACAAAAAAAAAAAAATACATGGCGCTGTGTGTGTGTGTGTGTGTGTGTGACGACAAGAGTAGTGATGAGAGCAACAGCAAAAATATTTTGTGCTCTCTCTTTTTTTTTTGGCACTACCGCCTTCCTCCCTTTGTATCGCCTTTGTTTCTCAAACGAGACTCCACGGGGAGGCCTCTCGACTCTCCACCCTCCACCCTCCCTTTCTTGTTCCGTGTTGACGGAGCGAAGAAAGCACTAAAAAAGTGGTGTGTGTGTGTGTGTGTGTGGAGGAGGGAGGGGAAGGGGGGGGGGGGGTCAGGCACGTGTGCGCTCCCCGACCACGGGCACACACACACACACACACTTCGGTCAGTCCCTCCTGCCTCCTGCCTCCTGCTTCCCCCCCCCTTTGCTGTGCCATCCACAAAATATGTCACTCTTCACTCACTTCGTTATCTACATGCTGCCTCCGTTTCTTGTCTCACGCTCACTCATCTATGCCTCAAATAAAAAAAAACTACGAGTGGGTCATGAGCACACCAATCTTCATGTTGCGGTCCATCGATACGCACGCGGTCCAGCCGTCCGCAAGCTTCGCGATGTACGCGAGAGCCCAGTTCATGTCGCGGTCCACGCGCGCCTTGATCGTGTTGGCGGGTAAAGCCGGGCACGTAGACTCCAGACCGGCAACGGCCGCGATACCCTTCTCACGACGAGTGCTTCCGCACTCGACCTCGACGGCGGCGCGCACGGTACACTTGTTACCCCGCAGCATGAAGGAAAAGGGGAGGCTGGCGCTCGTGTGGTATGTGCGGCAACGGTTTGTGCGGATGGCCACCTCCCAACCCTTCTGGGCGTAGCGGCATCCAACGTTCCAATTGCACGCCTTTGCGGCAATGTCGTATACGGCGCCGCAGCCGACCTGGCAGTTCGGTGCCACGTCGACACCCATGCCCAACTCCACATTCTCTGGTGTGATCTTCTCGTTGATGCTCGCGCGCTTCGAGAGCGCCACGCATGTCTCGTGGCTGATCTCGTAGCGATACTTGTCCTTGGCACGCTGAAGGGCCACCTCCAGCTTGTGGCCATGGATCGTGTAGTGGGCCGTGGCCTTGATCTCGCGCATGATATCAGGGGTCACTGTGACCTTCACACCGCCGTTGCATGCCGCCACATACTCGATGTCAGCCGAGACCTTGCCAGTGGAGGTGGCCTTGGGGTTGATAAAAAACGTGTCCTTGGGGCCCTTGTACTTGCACTCCATGACCCACGAACCCGCCGCGGGAAAATTTTTGGTGAGGAGGTCCTTGGTGGCCTTGTTGTAGTCCTTGAAGAGAGCGGGGGTGGAGTACACCTTCACGGCCGACGCCTTGGATGTAGACAGCGTAGGCGACATTGTTGCGCTTGGGGTGGGGTGGGGTGGGGTGGGGTGGGGTGGGGTGGGGTGGAGTGGGGTGGGGTGGAGTGGGGTGGGGTGGGGTGGGGTGGCTAGTTTTGAGGAGGAGAGGATCGAAGAAAAACTGACTGAAGCCACGGTGAAAGACGGGGAGAAAGAAGGGAGTGGAGTGGAGTGAGGGGGATGTGCAACACGAAACGCTGAAGACTAACAGCGACACCTGACCAGAACATTTGCACATACGTATATATACATATATATATACTTGTATATTTATATACATGTATATAAATGTGTGCGGGGGGAGAGGGGGGAGAGGGAAGGGGAAAACATATATAATATAATATATATGTATATATATGTTCATGTACATCTCCGATAAAAGAAAGCGGAAGACCCACTGCCCTGAAGAAAAAAAAAACACGGGGCGAGAGAGGGAGAGACACACAAACACACAGTCACATAGAAGGGGGCCTCCGATAATTGTTGCGCTTGCACTCCCGCGCCGCTCGTCCTGCCTGACGACCCCTCAGCTAGCGCCGTCGTCGTCGCCACCAGTGAGCCGCACAGCTCGCATCATCCAGGCCAGGAGGCGATCGTTGTGCATGGCGCTGGCCGCCACACTGGATGACAAGGTCGAAGGGATCGATACTCTCTTGGTGTAATGGGCAGGCGCGCCAACGTGTGATGTTAACGGCGTTGCTGGCGCTGGTGACGATGCTCCCATCGCCGTCTGTGCACAAGGCGCTGGCGGAGACACACGACTCGCCCCAGCGCTGTTATAAAAGGCGCGCTGCTGCGCGCGGCGCCGTGCAAACGTAGATGAAGACGCATACGAATCCGCCTCCCCATTCGAACCCCCGCCAGACCTGCCGTACATTCGGCACGGCACAGCGGCAGTCCCCGCCTCCGCGAAGAATGCCGAGGTTGTTGTATGCCAACGGTGGAGGCTGTCAGTCACATCCGCAAGGCCGTCTTCACACTGAGCAAGGTAGTACGACGGAATAGAAAGGAGTGTGTTCGAAAACAGAGGTGGTGGTGGTGGTGGTGGTGGCGGTGGTGGCTCGCGCAACTCTGACGGCTCGGTGGACGACACCCGCGCGGGTGCCATGATGCTCGCCGCTTGCGAAAAAACGCGAGGATCAAAATCGTCACAGCCTGGAGCGCTTGCTGGGCGGAGTGTCGGCGTCGACGCAGCCGGTGTGGATGTGACTGGCAACGCGCCAATGGTGTCCAGCGCAGCATCAGTGTGGTGCTCAGCATTTACCTGCGGCGGATGTATGACGTTGTGCCCCTTATCTGGTTCTTTCTCTTCGGCTGCAGGCGATGAGGCGGTGTGTTCGCCGTCGATGCAGGCGACCGGCCCCGACAACGAAGGAAACTCTGGTGGAATGCCCTGGGACTGGGCATTGTGCAAGCACACCACGAGATCAGCGGCTGAACCTGCAGAGGAGGACCGCAACAATGGCGGTGATGTGTGCAATGACAATGTTGGGACTGCTGCCGCAGTCTCCACGAGAGCAACCTTCGCTTCACATGTTGGTACCTCTCTATGAGGTTCTCTCATCACGACCGCCATTGCCACCGCTGCTGTGCCCTCTCCCTCTGACGCATCAACATCGAGCGCGGCTCGTGGCGGTGGTGGTGTCTTTGCAGCGACCAAGACACTCCTCTGACTCACTCCTGCGGGGTCACTGGGACCCACCACAGGAGTAGCCGCCTCTCTCTCTCTCACGAACGTATGCACTGTGTCGCTGGCATATACACGGCTGGGCTGATCGACAGCGCGGCCCTCGAAGAGGGACTCCATTGCCACGAGTCGAGCTGCTTTGGCCACCGCAGAACCGCTACCCAGACTGCTGACCTCTACAAAATTTCCTGCACCATCTCCTCCTAACGATCCCGCCATTGGAGTCACTACGACTCCAGCACCGCCGGCCTTCCGCTGCAGGGAGGGCAGCGTCGCCGAGCGCGACGGCGTGAACAGAGCAGTGGCGGTGTCCTCCGCGACGGTCGGCTCTGTCGTCGCCACCCATGTGCCCTTCTCTTCCACGGATGAAGCCTCGCGAACTAGACTTTCCCTGTCCGGGCTTGCAGAAGCAAAGCCAGACGTGGAGCACCGCAGCGGCGATGAGACCTCTCGTAATAGAACGGCGTGGTTCTTCTGCAGTGATGTAGATGGCAAGGGCCTCAGTCGACTCAGAGCCTCCTCCGTGCTCGTCGCAGAAGCCGGCTGCGCATGCAATGCTGCGTCCAGGCGAGGCGCGTCGAAACACACGTTGCAGGCAACACCACCGACACCATCAGCCGCTGATGCGGCAGCGGCTGTCCGGTAAAATGGGAAATTATACTCTGCGTGCACCGATGCATTCGCACTGCACCGAGGCGAGGGTACAGCGCACTCTCCCTGAGCCCTTGGAGACGTGGAGAGCATCTCCATTGTCACCCATCCGCCAGTGTCGCCGTTGACGTTGCTGGCGTCTCGCTCCGGGCTTAGCAAGTAGGATGCCAAGTGGGAACCTGTCGCACCAGAGATCACAGGCGGGGATGGGAAGCTCGTCCTTGACGCCGAGGAGCTACCAAGATTGATAGTGCTGCTCGGCGTCAAGGACGAGCTTCCAGCTTCTGCGGGCGTGGTCGGGATCATGGTGGCCCTGAACAAAGCAGAAGCAGCAGTTGCTGTCGCAGTCGCAGTCGCGGATGTGGCTAAGGTTGTGATTACTCCTGAGTCGGCGCTGGATGTGCCACTGGAGCTGCCTTCGCCCCCAGTACTGGCAGTAGCACCGATCTCGAAAAAGACATCCGAGACGGACGCCAGGGTCGTCGAGGGACCACACGCCAACGGGAACGCCGCCACCTTGGAGGAGGTGTTCCGTTGTGGCTCGAGCGTCGCCATGCACGAATTGAGCGCCAAGGCTGTGACGGTCATTGGCGGTGAGCCTGTCGTCGCAATACAACTCCCTGTGGAGTTCTTGAAGGTGCTAGGCCACATCTGCGTCAGCTGGCGCTGGTGCTGCTGCTGCTGCTGCTGCTGTTCCTGCGCACATGCACCATGAAATGCGTTTGATGAGATGTGCGCGACGCTACCCATGCAGAACGACAAGATATCAGGCTCACCTTCGCTGTCCCTGGCAAACAAGTCGTCCACCGCATCCTCCGCCTCCATCCCTTCACCACCACCACCACCGAGGCCGCTGCACGTGCCCACCTGCGCAGGCGTGCTCGCCGTGTTGGACGACCGCAGAATCGTGGTCAAAGCCTCGCTGCCCTCCTTTCTATCGACAGCGAGTGAAGTTCGATTGAGACACAAGTCCGCGTGCCTCTCTCCCTGCGCCACTAACGTCGGCAGCGTCGGGGAGGAGTCCAGTGAGGGAGTCTCTTCGACTGCGGACGCCTCTGTTGTCAGCTCTGTGACCAAAGCGTCTGCTTCACACACACACTCATTCGTTTCGAAAACACTGTGCACCACTTCTGCCTTTGCCGCCGGAACAGCCACCATCGGGGGAGGAGAACGCAGGCATGATCTGAGCGTGTCAGTCCCTGAGTTGCCACGATCCCCCGGCATCACCTGCACAGACGTCAGCGCGCCGGCCATATTCATCACTTCCCTCTCAGCCCCCTTTCGCATTTGCAACTCATCAGCGCACTCGGACGAGCGCGCCGCGACCGTGTGTGAGGGATACGACGGCGCCCATGGAGACGCCGCATAGAGGGACGAGTGTTGTGTGTTGTCCCCTGGCATTACTGCATCCCGAAAAGGTGTCGGCAGTGCGCTGTCTGCGACAACGTCGCTTCCGCTGCTGCCAGTGTTGCTTCTGTCGTAGAAACGACTCGGGTCGTCGTGGTTGTCCCCCTCCACGATCGTATGGATGCCCTCGTCATCGCACACGTCATGACGGAGAAAACCGGTGATTGGCATATCCAGTTGGGAATGCCCATCATCGCCTCCTCCGCACCACGACTGCTGCTCGCCGCGCAGGGATGCTGGCGACGCTTCTGTGTGAGTAGAAGAGCGCACGCGCGTCCCTGCGACGTTAGCAGCTGCCCCAAGAGCCAAGTCGACATCCTCTGTTGAGACAGAGAGAGTTGTGTACGACAAGGAGAGGCTTGCCGCGGACGCTGGAGGTGGATGCGCAACCACGGAAGGTACATCATTGTCACCTCGCTGCTGCTCTGGCGATGGCAGCGAGGCTGCCGACTCGCAGCCCCTTGGGGACTCCAGAGAGGCGCCCGCTACGTCCCACAGCTCCGCCGCGTCGGCGCCGTCACTCGCGTCCTCATGCGACATCTTGACCGCCCTCACCCGCTCTGCTGCGGCCACGTTCCTGGGCGAAAAGTGAGGCTCCACTACCGCAGCCTTGGCGCCCCCCTCATCGTCTTTCGTATACTCGAATTGGGAGTTGACACCATCGCAGGGGACTGACAACGATGACAACGCTGGTGTTGTCTCGACTAAAAGCTGCGAGGACTGAAGCAGTGGCGGCGCTTGAGGGCCCCCCCTGTGTCTAGGTGAGTCCCTATCCCCTCTTGAGGAGCCCTGCGGGCACTGTAGAAACGGTTTTGCTGTGTTCAAGAATACTGCCTCGCTGGCCTCCTCACCCCCTCGGGCTCCAGTGGCAGCGTGGGCGTGCACCTCAAAAACATGGAGACCCGCATCACAGTCGGCAATAGAAGATGAACAAGAGAGCAATGCGTGTTGCTGCTTCTGCTGCTGCGGCGGCGGCGGCGGCGGCGGCGGCTGTCGTCGCCGGGAGGTACTGCTTGACGTCAGTCTGATACTCATTGTTCCACTGCTTCGGCTGGCAGTGTCACTCACACTAGCACTGAGTGACGGGTGATCGCCGGCGGTGGATGACGGCGTGATCACGGTGATCGTGGTGGTGGTGGTGGTCAACGTAGGGGTTGTTGTGTCGGCAGATACCTCCACCAGTGCGCGCGCTGGCGGTGTCGTACTCCTGTGCATCAAGGGAAAGACATCTAGCGATCCCTCAACACCCCCACCGCCACCCTCAGTGGTGAGCGACACTAGCCCCACCACTGTCACAGCGGCAGCCGAAGCAGCCGTTGCAGTTTCAAGAAGAGGACCGCTGCTGAGAGCCTCGGGCCCCCTCAGCGGAAGCAGGGGTGCACCTGGCACCATCATGGGCAGTGCGCTGGATGGCGTGGACGTGTCGCTACCGCAGCGGATATCACGCGCGGTGGACTCCATGGTCTCATGGATGAGTGCTACCGCACTCGAATCCCTCTCGGCAGGCATGTCGTATGGGGAAACAAAGGCCAGAGGCCGTGTGTCATTCGTCTCTCCCTCAGCCCCCACTGCCACGGCGGCAGGCGCGGCTCGCGGGAGTGCCTCTACACCCATTTTATGAGACTCTTCGTAACGTGTCATCGAAATATCAGAGGTGGTCAGCGACTGCCCATGCGAGAGGCCGACGTCATGGGCCTCGAGACGGCTGGTACTCGCCGCCGAAGCAGCAGCAGCAGCAGCAGCTCGCCCTACGTCGCTGACGTGCGCGTTGGAGTACAAGTGAGACGTCGTGTAAGCAGTCACCACCACCTCCCCCTCCTCCTCTTGGACTTCCATGCACGACGCCTCGACTGAAGGGGTCGACTTGGCAACCAGCGGCGAGGATATCAACATTGAGCTGGGAGAAGAAGCGACATGTGTTGCCGGTGATCTATCCACAGAATGCGTGCACTGCTCCTCAAACACAGATGTGACGACAAGGGCGCTGCCCCTCGCCTCCTCATGCGAGCTGAGCACCGCACTTCCCATCACCGGTTCTTCGACCGACACACCTGAGATATCGCTAGCCACGGCTTCACCAACACCTCTGTGGATCGACGCTGGTGGGAGAGGCGCTACGAGCGGCGGTGGTGGTGGTGGTGGTAGTAGCATCCCCACGGACGCTGGCGACTCACCTCCAGGGAGACATCCACTGCGTTGGGCTGCCGAGGCGGTGGTGTCGTCGTTCCCGTTGGGGTCAGAGTGCCTTGAGCTAAACAAACTGCAGCGAGGTGGCGCGGCAGCCAAAGCTGGGGTGGAGCCACCGCAACAGTGAGTGAGTGGCTCTTGGAGCCCAGGAAAGAAATGGCTCACCGAGGATAGCGGGGGCGAGGTGCACCTGCTAGTAGGTGTAGCGCAGGCTACTGAGGAGAGCGGGTCCGAGTGCTGCGGCTGCTGCTGCGGCTGCTGCTGCAACTGGACGAGAAGAGTTAAGGGCTGCGTGTATAAAGACGAGCCTCTGGCGCTCGTCAGCTGCGTCGTTGGTGTCGTTGACCTCGACAAACAGGAAACGGCGCTTCTCTCAGTATTGGACACGCAGCCACCACCACCACCATCACCACCCCCGCGAGCGCGAGCGCTAGAGCTGCTGCTGCTGCTGTTGTTGTTGTTGCTGCTCCACATGCGGTGCCCGCCACTGCTGCAAATATCATGCCGTCCAGTCGACATTGTCGTGGCGCTACTGGTGCTTCTTCGCGTGATGGGGTGTATGTACAGGGTGCCCGACGTGGACACGTTCGACGCCCTCGACGATGACGAGGACCTTCGTGGTGTGGTGCCCCCCCTCCCACCGCTACAGTGATGATCCGAGCAGAAGCGCTTCGCCCTGAGGGCCTTCGGGTTCGTGGACAAGACTGCGTGCGTTGTCCTCTCCGAGGTAGAGACCATGGCAGAAGAGCCGGAGTTAAATCTTTCGACCCCCTCGCACCGCGCGCCGGCGATGGCCAAGCTGTTAGGGGTGGTGGCCAGGACGCCACTGCGTGCGGATTGAAAAGAGGTGCTCCGGTCGCCACATGCCACGGCGCCGCTGGGCACCAATGCAGTCACGTCAACAGATCGGATCTGGGAATCAGGGCGGCAGTCCGAAGGCCGGTTCTCTCCGCCTTCGTTAGTCGGTGGTTGCACCACCAGCGCGGCCTCGGTGGGCGTCGGCGATGCCTGCTCGTGACGCGCGAGAGTCGGGTTTTCTTCTGCCTTTGCGTCCTGCTGCACCTCTGGGCAGTGAAGATGAGGTGTACAATTGATTACAGAAGCTAGTGGCGAAGCCTTCGGAGCACCCCTAGATGCCCTCCTCCTCCTAACCGTTGCGACCTCCTCACTTTGCGCAGAGGCAGCGACGCCGCTTGGTTCCTGTGAGCCGAGTGGTGCCGTCGAAGCAGTTACGACAGTGCGGAACGGAGACGATTGTGCCGCTGCAAACGCCGGTGCAGCCGTTGTCGCGGCCTCTTCACAGGAGTAGCCCGGCACATGATCATCTACCCACCCCAGGCCCTCTGCTACGCCCATCTGCACGCACTGCTCGACAGAGACGCCGCACACCGACTTGGCGACGCCGCTGATGCCAACCCACAGAGATTTGAGGTGCTGCTCGGTTAGTCGGGTCAGTCGCTGATGTCGGTACCCATTCAGCGACGATGTGTAAAGGCCCTCAACATTGAACGTGGGCCGTGGCCATTGGCCGCCGTGGCCGTCACCGTCGGAGTCAGTACACTGTCGGTGTACTCCCCCCAGTGGTCCCCGCAGCTCTGGAGAGCCCCTCCCGGCCCCCGCACAACCTCGTAGTGCGTCGTGTCCACAATCAAAGCCCTCACCGCTAACACGGCCTCGGTGAGACTCGGTAACGGCATCCGTCTCCCTCACCCTCAGCCCCCTCTGCGGCGCAGAAAACCTCAGCGGGCTCACCGCTGTCGTGTGGTCCCCGACGCCAGCAGGACCGTCACGACTGCCAAGCAGTCCGTCCATCTCGCCTGCACGGTTCCCGCACGCGTCAACGCCTGCCTCTCCGCCTGCTCCCGAGTGCCGTGCGACCTCGGTGTCTGTGATAGTGGCAGCGGCGGCGCCGGCTGTGAAAGAGACGCTGTTGGTGGCCTCTACCGACTCCCTGTTGCCCGCGATGCCGCCCTTGATGTTCTGTGCGGGGTTGGCCCCCGCAGAGACTAACGATTTTTTAGGGAGAAGCGCTCTCAGCTCGTCTAGGTAACTGCGCACGCATTGTGCATCGATGAGTGCGACCCGCACTTGTGAGAGTAGAAGCGGCTCACGCTGACTTCGTGGCGTACGGAGAGGGCGGCCTGTCATTGCCAACGTCGACGCCGGCGCGGCCGTGGGGCACTCAAGCCCCACCCATCCTGGGTCCCGTAACAGTGGTGTGGCAGAAAAGTGCACCTGCCTTTCTCGCCTCCAAGATGGGAGCGCGGGTTCTGCCGAGCGCGCTCTCTTCACCGCTGGCGAAGGTGTTTTATCTGGCGCTGGAGGAGGCAGAGGGCGGTGTATGGTGGAAGCGAACACCGCCATTACGGCCTCCGTACGGCGATCGTGGCCGCCCTTCCTCAGCGGAACGGTCAACGGCGATTGCGATGAGCTCACGATGGGTGAAGACGACGACGACGACGACGACGACGACGACGAGTGGATCGCGGCAAAGGAGGGGTTCTCTCTACCTCGCGTGCCGCCCATCGCTGCCTTCTCGAGCCCCTCCTCGTCGCTCCCATCGCGTTCATCTTCGCTGACCGGCGGCGTGGTTGATGGTTGCTGCGTCACAACAGAAGCGCTCCGCGGTGGCAGTGCGGAGGACGAGGTGCTGGTGGGCAGCCTCAGCGCTGGTGTCATGGTGGACGGTGCTCCCGTGTCGAATAAGTCCCTGGCCGTATCTGGGCATTGATGTGGCAAGTCCACATGCGTACAAAAACAAAAAGGTCTCCTGTTGCTCTCTTGTGCGGTGCCTGGCGTCCCAGCATCCACTGCCTCGAGAGAATTTGATGGAACTACATGCGTTGTTGTTTGCCGTCTACGACAACATCGACAGCTGTCACCGGCGGTGGTGACGGATGACCGTAGCGGGGTGCACTGCAACTCTTGTGAGCGGGCCGATATACACGGCGAGTGTGACGGTGCATACATCCTGTCGCTCGGGGCGCGCATGAGCTCCTGTGTGACGCCTCCCTTTTTCCCCGAACATATGAGGAACGTATTGGGTGCACCGGCGTCCGGGCCCCGAGTGGATACTTGGGGCCCATCATGAGAACGCTGCCAGCTCTGGGGAGTTGGCCTGCCCTTGTCCTCGCTGTCTAGGTGCGCAGCGTTCTCAACCAGCGACGACGACGACGGCGGCGGCGGCCGTAGACACGAAGCGCGAATGAGTGAACCGGCCGCCTTGCGCGGCCGGCGTCGGCGGAGAGTGAAGTCGCTGTCAGTGCTGCTGTTCCCATCGAAGCGGTCCACCGCTGCTGAGAGATCTACAGACACAGTACCGGCCTCTTGACACTCTCGCTGCTGCTGCTGCTGCTGCTCCCGCTGACGCCCCCGGTGCCTGTCCGAGAGCTCTGCAGCTGTGGCCCTGGCATCCGGATCTAAACCTTGCAGCGTCGGCACGGACGCTTCGTGCGGGAATCGATGATGTGATTCGGTGTTGTCTACACCGAGGGCCACCGTTCGGGTGGCGAGGCTTGTCACGGAGACCATGGGCGGTGATCCCATAGCCGACACCACCGCTGATGAACCGACACGGTGCGTCGAGTGAGCGGGCCGGCACGACGACGACGAGAGCGGGATCGCGGACCCGCACGGCAGCAATGCTGCATCCTCTGTTCCACTACTGGCAACTGCAGGGCCCGCCGCGACGAGGCTGGGTTGGGGAAACGAGTTTCGATTCCTGCCATCCCCGGCTGTACCAATGAGGTCAGTGCTCTGACCCGTGCAACGCACATCTGGCGAGAAGCGCAGCGGTGGTGGGGTTGACGCCCACCACACTGGTGGCGGGCAAGACGAGGCAGACAACTTGTCGGTCAATGTCGACGTTGACACACCCGCCAACTCCTGCTGTTTCCAGTAGCGCAAAGAAGACGCGGCATCTGTGGTGATGGCGCTCGAGCTGCGAGGCGCCTCTCCTGGCGCGCGAGGAGTTACAAATGAAGAAGACGGCGACGCCATAGAACAGGCGCCGCTCACGTCAGGAAAGCTGACCTGAGCGAGATTCGCAGCGAGGCCGCCAACCACGTCCTTCCGCTCGCCATGTGTTGGATGCGCAGCTGCTGGGTGCAGAGCCGTCCGCCACGCAATGGGTGCCGTTGCATCACCACCACCACCACCCTGGGCGTCGTTGGAGGTGACAAGTGGTGTAACAACGACATGGCGGCTAGATATAGCGGCACTGTCCTCCGGAGAAGCGGCGTCGAATTCACTTGCAGCAGCAGGAGCAGCAGCAGCAGCAGCAGGGGCGGGGAGGGTGTCTCTGGCGGCAGCGCTCGAACAAA
The DNA here is from genome assembly GCF_017918235.1 of Porcisia hertigi. Classification (NCBI taxonomy): domain Eukaryota; phylum Euglenozoa; class Kinetoplastea; order Trypanosomatida; family Trypanosomatidae; genus Porcisia; species Porcisia hertigi. Next base: position 214,838 of record NC_090561.1, read on the forward strand.
AAAACGAGCAGCCGGGTTGATGTTGCACAGCCGTAGACGGCGCTACACCCCGGGCTCTCCATCGACGAGGCGGATACAGACCTCGCTGCTGTACTGCGCATGAAAGACTCCCCGACGTACATGCGCCGCGCACAGCACCAGCTACCGCAATTCTACTGCCAAAACTGTTGCACCTCCTGCGGTGTACCGCACCTACCAGCGACGAACGCCCAATGGATCCACCGAGGCTGCTGCTGCTGCTGCTGCCGCCGTCGGTACGTGGCGACGGGCCCGGCATCGTCTCATGAGCAGGCTCAAGTGGAGGAGAGGAAGAGGGGTCTACTGATGCTGCATCGGGCGGAGCGGCGACGGCGTCGTCGGGCGAAGACAACACGGCTGCAGGAGACCCAGTGTGCACCGCTGTAAGTGAGGGAAGCGGTATCGATGACATCACTTTTGCCTTTTTTTTATCTGCTGAAGCGGGCGAGAAAAGTGAAGCGGGGACAATGGGAAGGGGTGTGGCATAGGCAGCCCTAGAAACAACAGCGGCTGGAGAGAGGGAAGGAGGGTGTGGGGGGGGGCCCGCTATGTGTATATGTGTTTCCTTATATGGAGAGAGAAGGGGAGGGGGAGTGAAGAGGAGAGGAGAGGAGAGGGGGAGGGGAGGAGAGGGGGGGGAAGAGAGGTCTCCGCACCCCCCCTCCCACATTTGGGCCTTGTCTGTTCGAAGTGATGTTTCGGTACACAACCGTCAGCGAGGTGTCCCTCCAGGGAGCGTCGATAAACCAAACATGCATGTGAATGAGTGTGGGTAGTGTGTATACATATATATTCGGGGGGGGGGGGGGGACGGAAGAGGAAGAGGAAGAGAAACGGCTATTCCGTGCGTGCATCCGATTCGTGCGCCACGAGCCGCCGCCGCCGCCGCCCCCCCCTACACACACACGCACACACATTGCCCCTCTCCATCTCAACAGAAGACATCTTTCAGTGATATTCGGATGTTTTTTTTATGTATCATTTTTTTTTAAGGGGGTGAAGATGAAGAAGTGCCATGCATCCTCCCATCCCCCTCCCCCCTGGCGGGGGGGAGGGGGGGTACACACACACACATGGGGGGACGAACCGCTTTCAATGCGGGCAATGGGAGAGAGCAGCCATGGCAGCCTTTGTGTGAGATGGAGATGGAGGCTCACAGATAGAAAAACTGACTGCCACTGACTCATCGCCGGCGACCGGCGCCACTCGTGCGCTCTGCCAACCCCACATCTGGCGTCTGTGGCTGTAGTGCATCCATTGTGGAAGAAAGATGTTGCATGACCGCAGCAAACGGATCGGCCATGTATGCAGAGACAGTCTGGACCTTCTGAAAAAGCTGCAGCTCCTCCTGCGCCACGGTCATGCGCTTCTCCGCAGCCGTCCTGTGTGGAACAGTAAGGCGGCGTCGCAGCGCCCCGACGGGGTGTTGCGATGACGCCGTCTCCTTCTTTGCACTCTTACCCAGTCTGCGCTTCGGCCCATCCTTTACCTGGTTCGTAGTGCGGCGACCGACAGCCTCCTTCAGCCTCATCGCTACTGGTGCGCGTCCGGTGCGACCATGGCGCTGCCGAAGAGCGTCTCGGATATGCAATGCCACTTGACGATCCGCCTCCGTCGGCGATTGTGCAGCCAGCGAGGCCGCTGTCGTCCCACCCGCAGAGGCACTCGACGGAGAAGACGAGAGGACGTTCGACAAGGGTACTTGTTCGCTAGTCGCGTGCTCCGCCTGTTGCCTACGATCGATTTTGGTGCGCAACTTCACACGCTTCGCTGACTTGCCGCCGGCCATAAGGGATAGAGGGAGGGGAGGGGAACACACAACGTGTATGTGTAGATGTGTGTCTCCTCGCGTGCAGGTATGCGAGTAGAAAAAAAAAAATGGATCCCAGACTCCTGTTTGTGCTGGGGGGGAAGAAGCGGGAAGGCAGGGATGGAGTGGAGTGTGTGAAGAACGTAAAAAGAGAGACACTTGATAGAATGAGGAGAACTCACGCCACAGTCGCACACACACACACACACGTGCCTGTCGACGACGTGTGTTGTACAGAAGTGCGCGTTCTCAAAATGTGGTGACAGAACCGGAGGGTGGGGGAACGCGTAAGCCCAATTTCACAGCGTTAGGCAAAGAGAAGACCACAAGACGACAACGACGACCTGGAGAGAGAGAGGAGAGAGGAGGGTCCCGAAGAATACCTCGTAACGAGGCAGCAGGGCTACCTCTCTGTGTGATGTCGCCATGCACCTCTCTCCCCCCCCCCTTTCATAACGGATGAGCCCTGTCCCTTTGCATCAAACGCACGATAATTTGTTTGTGTGTGTGTGTGTGTGTGTACTTTAGTTTCGAAGTCTCGTAGCGTAGCAGTGAGTCCAGCAGAGGGGGGGGGAAGTAAAAAATAAAAGAAGCACTGCGCGCCTGACGCTCCTACTTTAATGTGTCAGTGTGTACTGGATCACACGTCCGTATTGCATCTCCTCCGCCAACACAACCGGCTTCGTTAGCCAGTGGGGCTGCTTGAACAAAATCCGTGCTGCGTGGCAGCAATTGTTGGTGTTGCTGTTGCTGCCAACTGGCGTGGTAGTGTGGCTCGTCATCAAAAGAGAAGGTTGAGGCTGAGGAAAGAGGTTGTCCATTCGCACCAGATTTGGGCACCAAGAGGGTCGTCTTAGGTGACATCGTGGAGGTCGGTGTGGCGGGAAACGTGAGGGACACGTTAGAGCGGGGAGCACTACCCAACAACGTGTCCGCATGTGGACAGAGACTGGAGACTGGTAAGCGCACGGCGCAGGAGACGCCATGCGTCTGCGAAGAAGTCGTCGTCATTAAAAAAATAGCGATACAACAACTCAACCTCTGCTGCGTGACGTCGACGCCTGCGCTCCACGGCCGTGGGAAAGCGAGAGGGTGCGTACCTCCGATCCCAAGCGTGGTGCGCACGCTCACTCACTTTGATCACGTCCCCGCGTCTGCCAACGGTGTCTTATTGCGGTTCAACAAGCCAGACGTCGTGTCGCATGCGCCTGTTTGCCTTTCTCCCGTCGTCCCGCCATCGCTGTTGGGTGACGCATCCTCACCAAATACACAACTCCACCGCCTCGGCAAAGTTTGCAGCGAGACATCGGGGTGGACGTATACTAGCCACGTGCGTGGACCTACCATCAACGGCGGCGAGCCCGTCAATGGAGTGTAAGGCAAGGGAGAATCAGCGAAAGTGGGTGCAGCACGGCGAGAAGTCCCCGCACCGCGACTGCGTTGGGGCGCTGGTCGTTGAAGCCGCAGCACAGGAGCGCCCCGAGCAGGCGGCGACAAGGACAGGCCATGCCGAATGTAGTCCACCGTCTCGTCGTCACTCGAACCGCGACCGTCACGGCGCCGAGAACGTTCCTGGAGACGATCGCCGACCCGCCCACCACCACGCCGCCGCCCTTCTTGCACTGCGCACGCCCACTCCTCCAGCTCCCCAGTTAGGCAACCTACACGGCGGATGCAGAAAGCAGTACAGATGCAAGAGGTCAAGGCTGTGGTTGGAAGCGGGTGCGGTGCTGCAGCCCTCAGCGAACACCCACGGCAAATGGGGCGCGCTTGCATGAAAGAGGACGCCGAAGTAAATCCACTCGTGCTGGTGTGCCAGGAGGACGCCGACCGCCATGCGACGCACAGAGCGCTGCTGCAGACGAGCACACCTCCGGGATTTCAGACAGCGAGAATGAAGGGGGAGTACAAGGCGTTGAGAGAGAGGCAGCGTTCCGGCGCCTGTCTCGGGTGCGGGGTGTGTGGTGTCGACGATGTGCGTCGACCGCTGTTGGCAACCGGGCATCGATGCTGTAACGTGTACATATGCTGCCGTCGGGTCTGGGTAGTAACCCGGCACACAAGGCAGCAGTCGCGCTGCGGGACTCGTGTTGTGGCGACGATGAACCCACACCATCTCGTCTACGAACTCGTGGTTTCGACACGCGGTTCCAGTGATTGTGGCCAACGTCCTCGTATATCAGACGTAGACGGATACTTGCAGTGGCAGCGTTTTTTTTTTTTCGAGCAACTGCGGCGGCGACAGCGGTGGCCGGTGGAAGATCCAAAGCCGGTGGTGACTCTTTTGCCTTCAACATCGATGTTTGTCTGCACACGCAAGCACTCTGAGACGCGTGTCGGCTGCGTCCCCCGGCCTGTCGCCTCCGCGGCCCGTGAGAGCGGCGGAGGCGAAACGAAACACCGTCACAGGGGGGGGGGTTCCGAATGCACATGCTCAGCGGTGCGGATGCGGATGCGGCGGCTTGGTCAGCGGTGAAGCCCAAAGCACCAGCAGTGCTGCTTGCGCGGTCCGTTGCCATCCCAGGCACGAGAGTGTTTTGAGGAGTGGGAACAGGCGATCCTGAAGTGGACTGGGTTTTGGAGGGCGACGGCGACAGATGCGCTGCGCCACCCGCACCCTTGGCAGCTTCACCCTCTTCAATGTCGCGGCTGCCAGAGAGAAAATCGCAGTAGTTGTGCAGAGAACAGACAATGCCGCACAGAGCACCTGCCTGTTCGAGAGGCCCCTCACTGTCACTCTCGATGTCGCACGCCTTGTCTACCATGGTCACACCGTGTGGCCTGTTGGTCTCGTCCGCGCCTGTGGCCACCACACGCACTTGACGCTGACGTCTACGTCTGGCACACACACACACACCCACTGCTACGCCAGGCGTCTCCGCAGAGTGCACGCCGCATTCGCGGCTCAGTAAAGACGGAGGAAGCTGTGGCAAAACCGGGGATCGCGTGCAGGCGTCCCACACGGCGTAGTCGACGTACGATGTCGCTACGCCGGCATCGCTGCTCAAGCGGATTCTCTGCTACCTTTGTCGCTTGGGGGGGAAGATGCAGAATCTGGCGAAGCTGCGTTGCTCCTCGGGCAATCGACGTCCTCACAAAGGTAGTAGAGCTTGTATGTGTGAGACGTAGTCCACACAAACACAAAGGAAGGAGGGGGAAGGACAGAGGTACTCCAGACGGCCTCGTCGACGGCACGGCGGCTCGCTTGACGCCGAATGGCTCCGTCAATGCAACGTGTGGTTGGACGGCCAGTCGCTTCGGTCGCACGAGTCCGTGCAGCCGCATGGAAGCCCCGCCTTTCCATCAGCAACAGTCGCCTGCGCATCGTTTTTTTCTTGGCATGGTGTGCGAGGAACCACCCGCGTGCGACTGGTGGAGGAGACAAGAAGCATCTAGAGAACATGATGACGGGAACAGCACCCCCCCACCCCGCCACAGCCACATCGCACGACTTTTATATGTGCCCTCTCTCCCCCCCCCACCCTCTGCCGCTGCTGCCCCTCCCCCACCGGCGTCTCAGTATTGAGTGACGCCGTAGTCATCCTCGACAGGGTCTCTGTGTGTGTGTGTGTGTGTGTGTGTCTGTGTGAGCTCTCGGGTGTGATTGGAAGTGCCGTCGGCTCTCGCCGTCGCCATGCCCTGGCGCGCCAGCTGCTACACGGGGAGTGGAACCATGGCTACTTTCTTCGGCACCGTCCTCCTGCATGGCAGGCGTGGCAACGGGAGAGCACCGCAGGATTAGGCGCATAGCGCACGTGAAACAATTCTCCGCCAGTCGTACGCCTCATCGGCGATAACCGGGATCGGATGAGGCGCAGTCGTCGTTATTCCCCTGGCCTGGGCTTGTTGGTGAAGGGGGCCTAACGGCAGCGAGAGTAACGTCTGTCGCTGCTTTTTTTCTATCCACAGGCCGTACGTGGAGCTCCAGGGAAACAGGCGCTGTGACTCACTCATGAGAGTACTGCATGTGACCGTTCCGTCCACGTCAGTGCTCCTCCTTGCGCGCCCAGCCCGACTCCCATATGCCTGAGAAGCCATGCGTCCCGGACGCCCTGGGAGTGGCGTGCGGCTTCGGTTGGCCGTGCTCCAATGTCTTTCGTATTCATGAGCAGGGTAGCCACTATGCTACCGGTAGCACGACGTGCCCTTTGAAAGTGTGCCTCGGATGTGCGCAGAGAGGCCGAGAGTAGCGCTGATAGTGCGGCCATCACGCGGAGAGGAGATGGGGATGCGCCAAGGCTCTGCCGGCGCATGGGCCGTACACAGCAGCGAGTGCAGATATGTGCAGTGAGGAGGTTGACTCGTGAAATAATATTTTTTTTAAAAAGGGGGATATTAAAAACACAAGCCGAGAGCTCCGCGTGCGTCAGGAGTGATGCGCTCAGATGATGCTCTGTTTACCTGCATATGTATATACAATGAGCTTCGACCGTGTGCACGTGGTGGTGGTGGTGGTGGAGGGGGGAGGGGGGACTCTCTCCTCCTTCCTTCCCTGCCAACGCGGCTTCGCCTGTTAACGTGGGAGCGGGTTCGCGAATGTGTGTGTGTGTGTGCACACGACAGCGAGTGATCCCCCGGGGGTGTGACGCGGAGAGAACAGAGTGAAAGGGGGAAGGGGATGATGAGAAGTGGAAAGGAAAAGAAGGGGAGGGAAAAGAAGGGGAGGGAAGAGAAGGGAGGGGAGGGGAGGGGAGGGGAGGGAGGGACGATGTCGTGGTAATGGTGATGAGAAACATGATGGAAGAGGAGGTTGAGTTCCACTCTATAACTGCCTTGAATTCACAGTCCACTGTCCTCCCTCCCTCACTCCCTCCCTCCCCCGCTACCCCCTTTGATCCATGCCCCCTCTCTGTTCTCTGCGTTCTACGTCCTTGGGAATCGTTCTCCACTACCCTGGCTGCGCCACACACGGACGGTTGGTCATTCTGTGACCTGCACACGCGCCGTGGACTCAAGAAAACCCACGCCGCTCTCGCTGCCTTCTTCCCTTCCCCCATCACCACCGGCACCCCCTCCTCCCCTCCTCCCCTTCCTTCCTTTTATATCTGAGGAGGAGAACAACCACTATACACATTCTGGTAGTAGTAATAAGAGGAAGAGAGAGAGAGAGGGGGGGGAGAAAAAAAAAACTGCGAGAAAGGCACGACAACGATGGAGCAGCAGGAGCACGCTATGGGAGAGCTGGAGAATCAAGGGTGGAGTGAGGGGAGGGGAGGGAAGGAAGGGAAGGAGGGGGGTAAGATGGTCGCCAGAGGACGGATGATGTAGAAGCCTCCACACCACACGGGGGAACAGCGCGGAGGGGGCGGCGGCGGCAGCAGCAGCAGCAGCACACAAGTGCGGACAAAGATGGGTAAGATGGAATGAAAAGACGGAGAAGCCCACGAAGTCTCAAAAAAAAGAAAAGAAAAATGAGTGTCATCAAAACGTCGAAGCAAGCATCGAAAAGCAGAGAAATATACACACCTGTCACACATACAAATGAGCATCGGCAGACACATCACACATACGCTCATCCCTACACCTCAACACCTACACCAAACACACGCGGCCTCGTACGCGCGTTGCAAACGCTTAGCCGACAAGCTGACTGACTTGTCAAATCCGTGTAGGACGCAGCGGGCGATCGGACATGGAAAACGTAGAGGACGGTAGCGCATCGCTGCCAATGACCAGGCGTCGGCGATCGGCGACGCTGGCATGGTGTATGTTGTTGCTGAAGAGTGGGGAGTCGGAGTGCATCCTAGCGTAGGCGCTCTCGGCACGTCGAAAAGTTGGGGTGGAGACTGGCCCTGCAGCAGTGATTGCAGCGGTGTTGGTTGCTGCAATCGTTGCGGTCGAGGCCTTGTTGCGATTTGTGGAGCCCGTTGACGAAGACGAGAAGGCGAATATTTTATGCTTGAGGCGCGTGCGCACATCGACGCGGCGCCTGCGCGGTTTGAGGGAGGGATGCTGCGCAGTTGCAGCCACGCCAGGATTGGATCCGGGGGGAACAGTGTGCACACCGCAGACGGCTGCGGCGGTGTCGGTGTCGGCAGGGTCGATCACCGTCACGAGGAGGGGGTCGTCTGCGATAGCGTCGCCGCAGTGCCAAGCCGCAAAGGCGTGAGTTGGAGAGGTGTCCGAGCCGGCCCCTCCTCCCACGACCGCAGAAGTCGGATACACACGCGAAGGGCGACTGGAGTCCTGCCGAGCAAACTCTGCACCCGCGCAGCTCCCCGACTCCATCACCTCTTTGCCCGTGGTGAGCCCGCCACCCCACACGAAAACGCCCCCACCGCCGATGTGGTCACTGTGACCACCACCACTACTACACGGATTTACTGGGACGGCGCTGCTGCCCATGACTTGCATACGCTGCTCCATGGCACGGGTGCGGCTCTTGTGCTGGGCAAGTCGTCGCAGCAACGCGCGCGGATCAGCGCCATCTCCCGCCGTCGTCCCTGGCGCAACACCGGCGTCTTGATGCCTCGCTTCATTCTCCTGAGGCCCTGGTGCACGGCGTGCACTTGCCTTGACTAGTGGACGAGCCGACACGGCAGCCTCCCCCTCTGCACCCGTGTGTCTCGGGTGCCGATGCCGCAACGGTGAGACCAGTAAGGCCTCGTGGGAGTCGTGGTCCTTTCCATGGCCTCGACTGGAGTTAATTTTGCGGTCTCGCAGCCGTCCTTGTTGTGTGCCGCTTTCCCGGGCGCTCTTCGACTTCGTCGGCGTCTTCGGCAGCGGCGGCGGCGGCGGCAGGGTACCCTGGACGGTTAGTGGCGCGGCCGCGGCGACATTGACATCAGCGACCACCAACACGGGCGAAAACGGCTCTGCGAGCTCGCCGCCATCCAACGCGTGGTCAGACGGGCACAACGCTGGCGCTCGTGCTCCCATATCGGTGCAAGCGGTGGTGCTGTGGTCCTTCGAGTCCCCCCTACCACCCGATGGCTCGCGATCTGCCCCCGTAGTAGACACGTTAGGGGCGGTTGCCACGCTGTCACGAGAGACTGAGTTCGTGCGGCTACTGTGATTGCAACGCCGCCCGCTGCTCACGTAACTGGGGGAACCTCTGGCGGACTTTCGGCCCCTATGCTTCCGAGTAGTGGCATTGCCTCCCTTCACGGTGGTGACTGTCACCGCAGGCGCCGAAGTCGTCGCTGCCTTCTGCGGCGACTTCGGCGCTGCGGATAGCAGACGGGAAGCAGAGCGCGTGGCACTTGACTCCGTCTCGCTGGCGTAGCTCCCTCTCCGGGAGCCCTGGGAGCTTCGGTTCTCCTTGGCTGACTTGCTGTACAGTGGCACTACGCACCGGCGTCGCCGGCCCAGTCCGATCATCGATGACGCCGAGCGGAAAGGCTGCGTGAAGCGCAGCTTCGGCGTCCGCGGCGTCGTCACGACGCGCGTATCCACGGCGATCGCAGTCTTCTGATCCACCTCGTCCTCGTCCCCGTCACGGTCGTACCTGCGGGCCTCTTGTTGTGTCCCGGCTGAGCCATTCTTGCCGATTGTGTGGGCTGCATTCACAGTAGTGCACTGGCGCCTCGGCGACGTGAGGAACGCGGGGGGGTTCTTGCAGAGCGTCGACACGTGGGCGCGGTTTGCTGCCTGCCTTGGGGTGCCGACATGGTCCGTCAACGAAGGGAGCGTGGGTGCGTCCAGAGAGAGGTTGATGGACAGAACGTCTTTACCTTCCTGCCTCGCCGAGAGCAACATCGCAACCACATCGACTGGAGTCTCCTTGCTCCATTCGTCGTCGCGGTAGCTACCTGCCCTCGGGTTGGTGTGCGTCCGCTCAAGCGGCGTCGGTAGCGCCGGTGAAGTAAGTGCAGGCTGAGCAAGGAGACTGCTGCTCCCGTCGCCTCGATCCGAGGCATCGGGCAGGCAGCTGTCGCTGAGGGCTCTTCCCAAAGGAGAAGAGGCCCCCTGTGCCCACTCGCCCTCTGCACCTTGAGAACAAGAGGAGGCCCCGCGGCTGCGGCTTCGGCTGCGGCGGCTGCGGCGGCTACATGGCACGCCGTTTGCATCACTTTCCTTTACGAGAATAGATGCAGCGGTGTTGGCCCGTGGTGATAGCGGTTGCCCATCGATATCTACACCATCGTCACCGTCATGCCCCATTCCGCGGCTGCGCTGTCGAATACGAATGAGCTCATCGAAGCGGGCCTGGAGGTCCGGCCACTCCACCCCGCTGTCGGCGAACGGTGCAGTCGCCAAAGGTGCGCGGAGACCGCTCAAGGCGCGCGGCGACGGCGCCGTCGAGCCTGCATGATCGTCCGTAGCAGTCAGAGAAGCGGTGCGCTCACGAGTGGACTCTCCTTGGTTGGGGGCAGTGGAACCAGGGTCAACGTCACCTCTCTCCCCGCTAATGGGGCGTCGCCGGCGAGAGCCGATTATGAAAGATGGGCTATTGCTGCGCGAGCGCTCCTTGGCGCCGTCGTGGAGTGAGGCCTGAGAGCTGCCGCGGCGCCGGCGCCGCGGCATCGCCTTACTTTGGTGCGCTGGAAGCACTTCGTAGGGAACGTCTGCGGCGACCTCGTCAGCCGAGTCGTTACTCCAATCGAGCTCCTCCCCGCCTCTCATTTCGTCGGCTGTGTTGGCAGGCACCATTGCTGTGACGCCTGATGTTGGCTTCCGACGTCCGCTCCCGCGTAGTCGCCCACGCCGAAGCGCCCCGTCCATGTCCGCCCAGTCGGAGGGGTTCTGCCATTGCACCCCACGTGTCTCAAGCAGCTCCAGCCCTTCTGCCTTGTCGGCATCACACCCCCTCTCCTCCCCCTCATGATCGACAATGACAAATTCTCGACCACGCCAGCACTCCGGCAGGTGGAGACGCTCATGTCTCTGTTCAAACGAGAGCCACTGCTCTGGCCTCGCAGCGGGCGGAGTGACGCTACGCAGCCGCTCCTCCTCATGCAGGACAGACAACAGTCCGGATGTATTTGTTCGGTGCACAGGTGCCATGGGCGGACGCCGCATGGTAGGAACCGGTGGCGCACTCCAGCGACGCAGCTGATTTTTCTGGTGCTGCAACTTTGTCAGCGACGGCGAGGGTGGTGAGGAGTAGCGGTTTGACAGCCGCAGCAGTTGTTGTGCGTCTTCCTCCTCCAGGCTATCGATCGAGTTAGTCGGGGACCGCAGCGAGGCTTTGTGGACGGGGGAATCGTGAGCAGCTCCCTCAGCCGACGGGGATGGTGACAGGGTGAGCTGTCGGCACGCGGTTGCAGAACTCATCGCTCGAGGCCGACCCGAGACATCCTCGCAGCAGCCGTCTGTAGCCTCTCTCTCCGAGCCGTTAGGGAGGATTGACAACAAGGGGGAAACTGTAGAGAGGCTCGAGACATCGCTCCCCTCCGTTGTCATCGCTGCCAACCTTCCAGGACTGCCGCTGGCGTTGGTGTTGGCGACACCGACGTTGTGCTGATTGCTGCCACGAGACTCGACGGAAGCCCTATGGTCGCTGGAGTGGCGCACCACGCCACTCTCCTGATGAGAAAACCGTGGGGTCGAGGAGGACGATGAGGAGATCCATGTCCCAGAGAAGAGTGAGACCTGATCCCCCGGGCTGCAGGAAAGCAGCTGCGCTGGATTTGGGGACAGCAGAGATCCGGCAGAAGCTGTCGACGTCGTCGTCTGCCGCAGGTGCTCCAACGTGGCCCCCGCACCGTGGGACCGATGCGCTGATGCCTGTGTCGCCCCAACAGCGGCAGCGATGCTGCTCATGTTTTCGGAGCTGTGGCTATCCGGCACTTCACAAGGTGACATCCATATCGCGCTGGTACCACACCTGCCATGCGGGGAGTAGGATAGCATCGACAGTGGCATCTGGAACGGAGATGTTGAGCTGGGGATGACACCTCGTGTCATTGAGCCGCCGCCGCCGCCGCCGCCGCTCTCTTGACCGCCGCTGCCGCATCCCCCCCAAGTCGACGGCGGGCGAGAGAGCGGCGACAGCGACACACTCTCCATGCTTTGATTGGTGACGAGACCAGCCAAAGCGGGATCGGTGATGCTGCGGAGATGAAAATTACTACTGCTCGCCTGTCCAGAGAAGACGTTGGGCCACATTGGCACGCCATCACCACCCCTTGTGCTGCCGCTGCCGCTGCCGCCGGTGGCAAACTCGGCTCCTAAACGGCTCTCTCTTTCCCTGTCGCTCAGCCCCACATCCCTAGGCGAGTTGGTCTTCAGAGCAGTGCAGGCCAGGTTGCACAATTCGACTACCGCCTGCGGGTCCCTCGCTCCGATAGAGAGTGACAGCGTAGTCGCCGACGTGGCTACATCACCACCGTTGACCTCCGCCCTCACCGCTGAGCCTTGCTGGCTGCCCAGCGCCTCCTCGCAGCTCAAGGAGGGGGATGTGGAATGGGTCAACGCCGGAGCACTGTAGGGCTCTGGGAACGTGAGTCGCCTGGACGGTGGCGTGCTGCATGTGCAGCTATTATTATTACTATTACTACCACTCACGAAGGGCTGTCGCTGTGTGGCGACTATCTTAGTGAGCAACGGTGACTTCACCGGCGCCAAGGATAAGACGGTGCGCGCCTGTGAAAGCGTACTGGGCATCGCCGAGGCCAGTGCCGTTGCAGTACCCTCAGCCGGAGCGCACTGCGGAAGCATGCGGGGTGACACTTGCGGGGATGGGGATAGGCAGTTTTGGGAGGAGGAGCACATCATCGGGGCACCACCGCTCCTGACGCTAATGCGCTCCAGCGCGGGCCGCATCACGACGACAGACAGAGGAGTAGAAGACCCAGAACTTGGGTTTGTGTGATGCTGCCGCGTGTCGTGGCGAGCATCCGTAAGTAAGTACTCCTGCGGGAAGGAAGAGGGGGAGAGCGCTGTCGAAGCAAACGACTCGGAGGGGAAAGACAAACCATCGAAGCGGCCTTTGTTATCAACCGCCGTGCCATCGGCTCCATCGATGCTCCTTTCTCTGACGGCAGTAACAGGAAAAGCGATAGTCGGGCCTGGCTCCTTCGGCGGCCCACCCGTTGCGGGTGCCGTGGGGACGCGAAGAGAGATCTGAGACTGTAACGCGCGTTGCTGCAGCACGTCGCTAGACTGAAGCAGAGCTTTCGGGACTTGAGCGGCCGAGAAAACAGTTGTGGAGGTCCCGAGCGACAGTGAGCGTGACAACACATCACCACCAGCGGTGATGACGCGCTCGCTCGCGAGCTGGGCAACGGCGGCGTCGAGGTGCTGGAACAAAATCTCTTGCTTGTGAAGGCAGTCCTGGAAGCTCAGGGAAAATGCCTCCAAAGCGGCTGAAGCACCAACAGTGCGGGGGGGTGCGATGGACGAGGACGAGCAGGTCGCGTGTACGGGCCTCGTGGAGCTCGAGGCACTCGTCGAGGCGGTGAAAGGGATGCACGTCGGCAAGGACTCCGCTATGGCCTTCGTAGACTTGCAAAGTCGGCCTCGCTGGTGTTGTCGCGATGCCACCTTGCCGAGAGCGGGCCGCGTCACTCTCACCGGCCCACCCTGCGGACTGCGTGGGCGAGCGTTTGGATTGTGCATCTCCGATCGCCCTTTAGGAGGGCCGCGAACCTCTGGGTAGGCGCCTGTGGCCACATCACCTGAAGTCGACGGTGTCGCGGTGGTCAATACACCCTCCAAAAATTCCCGTGGAGCCACACGGAGTTGCGGGAGTTGAAAACGCAGCGCATTCGTCGAGTGAAGAGAACCCTGCTGGTCACCAAGGCCGTTTCCCAGATATCGCTCGCTGCCTTGCACCTCCTCCTCCTCCCCTCCCTCCCCACCACCACCGCCGCCGCCGCCGCCACCCGATGAGCTCGGACAAGAACCACTTACCTCACTTCCGAGTATCTCCCCGAACTCGGCCTTGCTAAACGTAGTCAGCAGGGACATGGTGGCGGATGCCGACGGCGTGACGCTACCTGATCCCTCCTTGGTCGCGTTCCTGGGCGTACCACTGGCACTAAAACCTCCTGCGTTTGTTTGCACTTGAATGGTGGGAAGGGTTGCCTCAGGGGACGCAGAACGGCCCGCCGAAGAGCACGAGGTCTGTGACTGCATGAAAGGAAGGAAGGGAGAGCAACACCAACGGACCAGGACACAGAGCCACGCGGGATGAACGTGTGCAGTTGAATAATGACCACCACCAACCCCCCGCCTCACAGCGGAAGAACACGACACGAAAACAAAAAAAAAAGAAACAGAAACACACACAGACACAACAGAGAGACAGACAGAGAGACAGACAGAGAGACCGCACAGCAGCAAGCGAAGAAAAGGAAGGTAGAGAGAGGGGGAGAGGGGGAGAGAGGGGGAGAGAAGGGGAGAGAGGGGGAGAGAGAGGGAGAGAAGGGGAGAGAGGGGTGGAGAAAAAAAGGGGGAGAAGCCTTTTACTATCCCGCTTCGGTTTTTTCTCGCTGTCTATTCCCCTTTACACACACTCACAAACATACACACTCCTCCTCCTCCTTCACCCCACCTCTCTCTCTCTCTCTCTCGCTTGCTTGCTTGACTATAGATATTCCTGCCCCCTTGATGGGGTAGCGGAGACACACGCACACACACACACACACACCTGAGCACTAAATACAAGCGAGCAAACAAGGGAAATAGAAAGTAATAATAAAAAGAAGGGGAAAAAGGGAGGGGGGAGGGGGGGGTAAGAGAAGACAACGACGCAGGAAATCACCAGCACCCTGAAGAAAGCGGGGGGCGGGGAGGGGTGGGGAGAAAGAGGAAGAAGAGAGAAGCACCAAAACACCAAAAGACGCAAAAAAAAAGGGGGTAGTAGAGAAGGAGGAGGAGTGAGGGGGAATGAGGGAGTGAGGGGGAATGAGGGAGTGGGGGGGGGGGGGGGAGGGGCCGCACTTCTCTCTCTGTTTTGTTGTTTTTTGGTGAGAAACTCTACGAAGTGATAACGAAATGGGAATTCTTGGGTAAAATTGGATAGGCTGATAAGGGGGAAGGCAAGCGGGAAGGAGAGAGAGGGAGGGGGAGTGTGGCGGAGCCCAGCATCCAGGAAAAAAAGGGGGTACTACCTCACTCGACACATAAATACAAAGATAATGAAAGAGAAACAGTAAAACAAAAAGAGGAGGAGGAGAGCCACCAAAAAAACCCAAGAATATACATATATATATGTGTATATATATATATATGTATCCACCTCTTCACAACACACCTCCTTCCAAAACCTCTCCCACTCCCCTCTCGCTATATATATATATATATAACACAGGAAAAAAAGGGGGGAGAAGGGAGAAATCTGTGTCTTGCGTAGTCTTTTTTTTTGGGGGGGGAGGGAGGGAGGGGGTCTTCTCCGGTGTCTCTATGAGAAGGGGAGAAAAAAACAAAGTAGTGCCTCAGTACAAAACGGGAGAGGGGAAGAGAGAGGAGAGAGGAGAGGGGGGTCAACGCGTCTCGACCGTTGTAACACAAAGGTCAGGGAGAAGAAAAAAAAAGAGAGAAAGAGATCCCCCCACTCTCTCCTCTCCCCCACGGGCTACAGTGATGCCTAACGAAATATACTAAAAGACACACAAGAAAAACAAAAGAAGAGCGCCTGTTGACCTGGAAGGTGTGAGATGATGATGAATAGCAGGAGAGGGGTGTAGGGAGGGGGGCGGGGGATAAGGGGAGGGAGGGAGGGGGAGGGTATTCGCACCAAGGGAGAGAGAGAGAGACGCGCGCGAACAGGAGCGGTATAGGAGTACAGTCAGCGTGCACCGTTTCTTTTTTTTTATTCAATGGTACGAGGTACCCAAATGAAGGAAAGTGAGCAGAGAAGGCGGGCGAGAGGAAGACGAGTGGTGGGTTTTTTTCTCAGCCTCCGTTTGCGTGTATGCGTGGCGCAGGTGCGTCCCAGTGTGTGTGTGTGTGTGTGTGTGTGTGTGTTGCACACACATATTCATATTCACCAAAACCAAGGAGAGAGGAATGGAGAGGAGAATGGGGAGGGTGTTCCTGAAACACAAGCCCGTAACAAGCTGTGCTGATCATGATTTGTCGTTTATGCCTTCTTTGTCCCCCCCTCCCCCGGGCAAACGGAAGTAAGACCCCATGCCTGATGCACACATACACCTCGTGGCGAGCGTCCCTATCGCTTACGGTCAAAAAAGCAGACCCAACATGCGCCACATATGCCACGAAGACACACACACACACTTCGGTATGGGAGGGGGGGAGGGAGGGAGGGAGGGAGGGAGGGTCGGCCATGCTCTCCTCCCTCCACATCTGTAGTATCTATATAGAATACATATGCCTAAGTTCTTTTGTGTGCGTGTGTCTGTGTATTCACTCAGCAGCAGCAGGGGGGGGAGGGGGGGGAGGAGGGGAGGGGAGAGGGGGGAGAGTCCTTTGTACTCACGACTTGCATCCCTCTCTCTCTCCCGTCTACCCTCCCCTTCCCTCCCCTTAAGTGTCACCGTCTCAACTGCGACGTCTACGCAGCCGGAGCGGAAGAAAAAAAAACAACAATCGATGTGCCCCCCACCCCCACCCTGTTATGTGGGCTCATTCAGTCATGGTGTGCATGTGCTACACACAAACCCACACGCCACTCTACGCACCGGTGTCATCACCGGCCCATGTCAATCCCCCAGTGTGACGATATCATAAAAGAAATGAGCAGTGGGCAAACACGCGTTCTAGCAATGACTCACGCAGCCATCAAAAACAGATCTGTCTGTCTCCAAACCCGGCGCACACACACGCACACACACAGAGAGACCCTACGCACTCCAAATTTCGATTCCAGTGCGCGTCAGCAACACATCAAACAGATGTGCGCTTTGGATAGTCATGAAGAACATCGACACCCGGCAGGGGGTCGTGTGAGCCATTTATATAAACAAATAAAAGAGGATGAGCGTGACGCAGAATCGATTTGTGTTCTTTTTCGCAGATGCCGCTCCAAATTGGGACTTGTAGATTTGGGGGGATGGAGGAAGCACAGCTTCTCGGAAGCGCAAATATGTACGAGGGCGTTACGCAGGTGTTGTGGGCCGAAAGGACGGAATAAGAAAAACAAAGAAGGCAAAAGCCGGGGAGTAGAGAGAGAGAGAGATTGGAACGTGGGAGAGAGGGGGGGGACGAACAGAAGGGGGGAGTCCTAGCGAGCGAGCGAGCGAGCGCGGGGAAAAAAAACATGTACACCGGTACGATGTGTGTATACACACACACACACACAATGAGAGGAGAGGAGAGAACTTTATCAGCAAAAAAAAATAAAACTCGCTGTATTTTGTTGTTGTTGCTGTTGTTTTCGAGTCCACTACAGACCACAAACGTGTGCATGGGAAAAGAAGGGAGTACAAATAACAAACGACACACATATACATGTGTACGTACATATGCTATACATATATGTATACGTACACACGCTATATGTACATATATATATGTGTGTGTCTGTCTGTCTGTCTGTCTGTGAAACTTTGGGTATATGTTGTCTTACCTCCACGAGGAGTCGTTCATACATCGGAGAAAGGGGGCGGCGGCGGCGGCGGCGGGAGTAAGCGGTAGGCCCACGCGCGCGCCTTCCTTGAAAGCAACGGCAAAAGAAGACCAGCCCTACGCTCTATAAGGAAAAAGGGGGGAAGAAAACAAGGACCACAAAATGTATATACATATATAGGCATACATGTATATACAGAAATACATATAGAGCTACAGATCTACACACACACACACATGCACGTATGTATATATATATATGTATATACATGTATGGGTGGTGGGCACACATTCACAGGGAAATAAAAGGGAGCTAAGCGCAGCACATCCGAAGAAGGAAAAAAAGGGGGGGGGAAGGGCATCCATATGCAAGAGAAGAAACACAGGATCGCCATGAGAAGTGCGCGGAGACACACATCAAAAAAAAAAAACATATATAAATATTTATAAATATATATAAATATATACATATACATATTTATAACTATATATATATAATAGAAGCCTCATGAGAGGCAAACGAAAGGAGTGATGCTCTAGCTCTTCTGTGCACGTAACCGCACATGCCTTGCAACGACAGCAAATGCACACAACCCTATGCCAGTTGACGCTCAGGGGAAACTCGTCCACGCGTCTTACCTGCCTTGGACGAAGACCCGCCGACAGCGCCGGCACTACTGTCACCGGCGCGCGCCATGGACGTCCATTGCACCATAGCGACCGCTATACGCTGCTTAAGTAGAATCGAGTACTCGTCCAGCACCCACTGCAGCAACGCCTCCTCGCCGTTGGGTCCGTGCCAGAGCACATCCAGACCGTCAAAAGTCAAACCCAGTTCGTCTGGGGAGGTGTCCCCTGCCCCAGCGGGATTGACAAATGTGGCATCGGCCCCATTAGATCCCGCTGCTTGTCGCGGTGGTGCATTCAGAGCTACAGAGCAAGTGGAGAGCTGCACAGTAAACCGAGTGGAAGGCATCAGACGAGCTACGACAGCGGCGGAGAGGGGGATGGATGGGTCCGCTTCGCTTGGAGGTTGCACTGCCTCCGCGGGTGAGTGCCCACTCGATCCCACGCCCGAATTCGCAGAGGACGAGCCAGGGGGAGGACTGGAGCCGTTGGAAGCAGGAGCCGATGGAGGTTGTGCCCCCGTTGGGGCTTCCACCTCGCTACCGTTGACGCCGTCTTTGTTGGAGGAGGGACTAGCACTGCTTATACACCTTCCGCTCCTCGAAGAGCCCGCTAACGACGCAACCTTGCTGCTGCTGTACCCCGCGCCTTCCGGGCTGCCAGCTGCAGAGGCACCTGCGGCGGCCGCAGAACGCTGGGCCGTCAACTCCAATAAACGTGAACGTGCGCGACTAGATGGAACGTGGATGCTGCCTTTAGCAGCCCCATTCCTGGCGCGAGCACCCGCATGTGCTCTGGAGTTGTCCCCAGCTTCGCTTTCCTCCGCAGGAGGTTTCGTGAGGGACTTTGTCACTAGCCTTGCAGCACCGTAACCGGCGGCGATGTCCTCGGGAAGCGGAGGCGCCATGGACACGACGCGGTTGGTGCCGGGCTGCAGCGTGCAGCGCATCGGCAGCGACGGATGTGGCATCTGCTGTAGGGATGTATCCTTCGCGTGTCCGCGAGGCTTTCGTGGTGACCTCTTTGTAGCCTCACCGGTGCTGACCGGAGTGACGGGAATAAAATTGTTGTTGAGAGACGCCACCTCCGCAGAGAGAAGCGGCAGCCGCGCCACTGATGCCTCGCGTGCCTGCTCCACCAGTTGCTCCACAGCCAACATACTTGCATGCGCGGCAGCTCCGCCAATGACGGGGGGCGCAATGAGCGCCGATGGTGAAACCAGGGCAGGAAGCACTGATGATCTGTCGGCCGCAGGAGCTGCTTCGCGCGGTCGCTCACGGCATCCCAGCAGCACATATGAGCCGCTGCAGACGGCTGTGGCCGCCGAAACCAAACCTGTTGCCGATGGCGTTGGTGTTGCCGAGGGCGCCGGCCTCGAAGCAGCAGCAGCCGCGGCGGCGGCGGCGGCGCTTGTCCCATTAGCCGGTGTAAACGTTGACAGACTAACGAGGGGCTCCATGGTGGTGTGAGCGGGCATCGTCAGCACGCCCAAGAAAGGAATGGTGTTCCGCAAAGTTGTCCAGAGCAGTGCGCGGGCCTGTGAGCTCAACGCCGCAGCAGCAACCGGGGATATCGTCGCAGCGTTTCCCGAAGGTGCGCCACGGTTGCCAGACGCATTGCTGGCGCCACGGCCCCCACCACCACCTGCCATCCCGCGCCGCCGAGGAGAGGCTTTAGTTGTTTGTGCCTTGCGTGACTCCACATCTGCGCGATTCGCAGTGCTCTGATTGTGTGCGGCGTCTGCGGCAGCGCCTTCCTTCTTGGGAGCCGTCACGGCGGCGGAGGCCTCGTCCTCGTCAGCCTGCTTCTGTAGCTGCTCTTGCTCGAGTTGATAGCGCCGAACCTGCTCCTGAAGCTGAAGGTGTTGCTTGTATAATGCTATCACCTTGCTGTTTGACGTGATGTCACGTACGAAGCTCAGCGGGAGCAACTCCGCACGGCGATACTCGACACTACGCGCCATGCGAACATCATCCACACCTGCAACTGGGTCGCTTGCTGATGTCACGGCTGCAGCGGCGGTGAGTGACATGGCGGTAGAGTAGGAAGAGACTGTGGACCCCCCATCCGAGGCAACACCTTTTGATGTCGGCACAGGCGATGAGGGCTTTGACATCGACGGAGCGAGTTGTCTCTTCTTCGGATCCATCACCCCACCCCTCACGGCTGCCTCATCACAGATCCCTGCAGTAACCGCTTGATTCTCTGTCGCTGGGGGCGTCGCCCGGCCACTGTACTCACCACCGCTGTTGCACGGTACGGCCGGCGCAAGGTGGACTGCAGCGTCGGCCGCAGCAGCACTGGCGGCGGTCGCCCGTCGAACACTCTCTCCACGCTGCACTCTCAAGTTGCGTTTGCTGACGCGGTTCGCAAGATCAGCGAGGATGCCCTGGAAGACGCCGCCAGTGCATTGCTTGCTGAGCGGCACACACTCATCGTCGCCGCAGTATACCTTGACGAAGGTTGAGGTGGCACCACTAGAAGTTGAAGTAGTGGGTGCGGGGCTGAGCGCCGCCGTCGAACCTGCTTGCACGCTGGGTAGAAAACCGTTAGACATTTCTCTCCCGCCCACGTTCTGTTTGCTGGTCAACGTGTACTCTCTCCCTTCTCCCCCCCCCTCCACACACACACACACACACACACACACACACACACACGGCAATAGCTTCACAAAATCGGCTCGCCGATCAGTTAAGGGCCTCGGCGCCTTCGGTCTCTTCCCTCTCTTTTCTCTGTTTTTTTTTGTGTGTGCTCCGGTTATATCTGTGCTGATCAAAACCTCCTCGTGTACTTGCGGATGGTGTCGCTGGCTAGCTGGATGTGCGTGCCTCCTCACGAAAAGACGTTGAGCAACAGCAGAGGAGGAGGAGGAGAGAAAAAGGAAGGAGGGAAGGAGAGAGGGGAGATGTGTGCCCCTCGTGCCGCCTTCTTTTTTCTTTGCTTTTTCCCCTTCTTGTTCTCAGATATTTTAGAGGGTTTTTCGTGTGCGGGAAAGCCTCGTCCTCCTCCACGGATAATGAGAATCAGTGGCCCAGAGATCGACTTGGAAAAAAAAAGGAAACGAAGAGGGGGGGAGGAGGGGAAGGGGGGAAGTAAACCGCAGATGAATGATTGGGGGGGAGGGGAGGGGGGGAGAGAGAGAGCGGGTGGGTCACCGATACACACACTCCCTTCTCCCTGTGAAGAAGTTTTGCTGCGCATCGCTGACAAGACATAGAGTCAGAGAGAGAGAGCAGGAGGAAAGGAGGAGGCCGGAGAAGTGGCGGCCCACGACTGCACTTGTGTATGGCATTGCTGGGGGCAGAGGAGGAGGGGGGGGAGTACACCGCAGTACCATGCTGTTTTTTTTTCTCACTCCCCTCCACTCGTTATGGAAATGGCTCAGGTCACGTAACCTCAGTCTCTTTTTTTTGTTCTCATCCTCCTCCTCCATCCCCGCCCCGCCCCGCCGCCAATGGAGTCATTTCTTTTCGGGCATGCCTGATTTATATTTGTATTGCATTCGAAGTGAAAACCCGTTGGTGCAGACGTGTGTGTGTGTGTGTTTGGATCATCCCTAAGAGAGAACAGTGGGGAAAAAAATTGAGCAACACACTCATCACAGACAATGGCAAGGAGGGAAGGAGGAGGGAGGGGGGAGGCGACAAGGCGCCAGGCAGGTGTGTCTCGAGCGTCGCCCTCCCCTCCCTCCCAGGAATAGAAAAATAGAGCCCGATGATGCTCGGTTGCGAATAATCCCGAGGTTTGCTCCCTGAGCGTCACAAAGGGGGGGGGGGGAAAACAGAGAAAGAGGGGGAGAGGGGGGAGAGGGGGAGAAGAGATGCCCCATGTGGTTGAATGTAATCTGTGTGCCTTTTTTTTCAAGGGGAGGGGGAGGTATCGGTAGACCCTCCCCCTCCCCTCCCTCCCCTCCCTCCCCCTCCCCCTCTCTCTACACAAGTCCACATCACGCCACTTCGTAGATGATGAGTTCAATCACGATACCTACACCGCTGACCAGCGCGTTGAGTTTGAAGAGCGCTTTCAGAAATGGGATGCAGAGAGTTGTCATGAAGAGGTTGAGGCCCACTACGACCAGCACAACAACTCCAAAAGACGTGGTGAACAATTTGGAGATGAGATCAATGACATCGACAACCGCCATCTCACCAACGTCCTCGAGAAGATCCGTATTGTTGAGCTCCTCTAGTGCCTTTTCCTCCGAGACAAGGGCGCCGCTGCCTTGTTGCTGCAAAAGGCGTTTGCTGTGACGTTTTCGGCTGCACGCCGCAGCCGAGCGGGTCACACGACCTGAGACGCGTAACACCTGACGCTTCAGAAACTTGTAGCTCAGCATTGTGTACCCCACCAATCCAAGGGAAAGCAATATCGTGCCGTTCTCCACGATGATGCCACGCCACCCGTTATGCAAAATAAATGAAAACCACTGGCCAGTGCAGAAGGGCACAACCATGTAGAGTCGATGACCGAGGCTCACAAGATGATGGGAGGTCGACATGCGAATACGTCGATACCGTGGAACCCTGGAGAGGGGAATGGACGCAGGCTCTCCACCTGCGGCTGAAATAGATCCGGTGCCGCCATCGCTGCGATCCTCGTCTTCATTGGCGCGAGCAGTGCGCAACACCTCTGCGCCCTTGACGATCCTGTCATGGTGATCGTTCAGCGGAAAAAGATGTGTATCACGGGCAATTTTACCGTCTACAATGTCTTTCACCTTGCACAGAATGCCGCTGAAGAGGCCCGTGAGCAGGGACACCACCAGCCACAGCCACGACGGTGGTGCCGCGGACGGCATCATCTGCGCCCCGGCGCTGGCGCTGCGGGAGGAGGAGGACGACGACGACGACGACGGCAACACCAACCCGGCCGATGAGTACAGCCATCCGTACCCGCTGAACGTCCCAAGTGCCCACGCCATAGCCATCAAGTACTCACCGCCGTTGTACTTGTGCACGGAGAGGTAATGCGTGACGAGAATTGCTGCTGCACTGAAGTACAAGACGCGCAACAGCAGCGGCGCAAATACTGCGATGTCAAAACCATGTGGGAAAATGTAGTAGTAGACGGAACCATAACGGGGCTGTGCCTCCGTGAACCCCCTCATGGCGCCGCCACCGTCGCTGGTTGTCGCTATGGACGGCACCGGCGATGCGGCAAACGACACTCCAGTGGACGCAAACGACGTCGAAAACCCTGCGTCGCCCCTGGCTGCCGAGAGCGCAACACTGCCGCCGCCGCCGCCGCCGGCGTCGGGCAACGCACTAGTGCTTCCAGTGAAGGGCTCCTCCGATATAAACGCACTGCAGTACGCCACATACACTGCTGCCAGAGAGTAGGGGAGCCACAGAAGCAGAGAAGAGGCCGCAAGGGCCGTCTCGAGTGAGCGTCTATCCGTGCCATACGCAGCGGCCCGACGAGAGCCTCCAGATGTGCGCGGCTTCATCATCGAAGGATACAGGTGAGAAAAAAAAAAAAAAGATCCCCGCAAAAAAAAAATTGATAATTAAAGCAAAAAGGCAGAAGATGAGAAAAGTGAGGCACCGCTTAAGCAGCGATGTGATGTTGCTCGAGCCTGTATAAGAGGGCTTGCGGTGGCGGTGACTGTCAAAGTCCTCTTCTCCCCTCCCCCGCCCCCTCTCTCTCTCTCTCCTGTGTATGTATGTATGTGGAGGCGGGGAGGGAGGGACAATGGAAGAATGGGAAGAGGGGAAATGTGGGGAAGAGGAGATTTAAAGAAAATCTTCGAACGAGAAAGACATTCAAAACCGTGAAGGAGAGAGACTCAATCCTGGCGGCGGCGGTGAAAAGTAGAGATGAAGGGGAGAGTGAGGCAGAGAGGGAAGTGAAGAAATAGGGGGAGAGAGAGAGAGAGGCAGGGAGGGAGGGCAAATGCTATCGATGTCTTCCTTGCTTTCCTAGAAGAAGATGCGTTGACCGAAACCACGTTTGAGGGTTTTGGTGTGTGCATGCCCGACACACCATAACGATGTATGCGTCAGTGGGTCGCAAGCAGGCTGGGCAGAGGTAGGCGAGAAGTGGAGAGGAAAAGAGGAAAAGCCACAGCGACCCGCGTTTATGATGATGAGAAAATATTCCCGTCTGGGTGAAAAACAAAAAACAAATGGAGAGTTTATGGTCTCCCCCCTCCCCCCTCCCCTCCCCTTCCTTCCCTTCGTGGAGACACTCCCTCTTTTCTGATGGAATGTGAAACGCGGGAGTTCCGCCTGTACTGGTGGTGAAGGAAAAGAGGGATGAAGGGATGGAGGGGATGGAGGGGATGAGGACATCGAGAAGAAGAGAGAAAAAAAAATGTAAGGAGAAGCCGTCCCAGTGCACGTTGTGCGTACTCTACATAACGGAAAGTATTCATCAACGCAATAATAATAAATAATTAAAAGGAAGGAAGGAAGGAAGGGAGGGAGGAGAGCTTTCCAAATGCAGATAACGCAGCGGCTGGCTCACTTCTTTTATCTCCCCCCTCCCGTAAACATCCCTCTGGTGCACCGGTTGCTGCATTCATGGATGCTCCTCTTTGTTGTTGCTTTTTCCCCATTTTGGTTTTCGTGTGTGTGTGTGTGTGTGTGTGTGTGTGTTTTGGGGGGAGGAGGAAAATAAGGCGATGTGGCCACACACACACACACGCACACACACACACAGAAATCTTTTTTTCTTTTTGTTGTTTTCTTTTTCCCTTGTTTTTTTCACCCGCCACCTCAGTGCAATTGCAAGACAAAAATAAATATTTTTTTCAGATTTGATCTCTTCCCCTCCCCTCCCCCCCCCCCCTCTGTGTATATATATATAAGATATACATATGTATATATATATATATAAAGGCATCCACCCCCTCAGCATCACCACCACCACCACCACCACACACACACACACACCTTGAGATAATCCGGGGATACGAAAAGTGAAAAAGAAAAGATGTTCGAGCGCACATTTTTTTTTTACAACTTATGCAATGAGGCGGAGGGAGAGGAAGGGGAAGGGGAGGAGGGGTGGTGGTGATGAGAAGAGGGATGGGTAGGGGAAGGGAGGGGAAGGGAGGGGAAGGGAGGGGAAGGGAGGGGAGAGAAATATATAAATAAATACATACAAATGTACATAAATATATATATATAGATAGATATACAGATATGAATCTAAATCAGTATATTTATATATATATACATATATACAAGAAGGGGGAAAAAAAGCGCACACGCACACACACGCGCACCCCCCAAAAAAAAAAATTTGGAAAATACGAACATGATAGAAAACAAAAAAAGGTCGACGCACCACACACACACACACACACATATTTTGCTAAGTATCGTTGATACAAACGACGCTGACCTGCATTCTGTTGTATTTATTGTACATGCGCACTCATATCGTAGATGAGAAAAGGAAGAGAGAGAGAGGAAGGAGGAGGGAGGGAGGGGGGAGAGAAAGAGAGACAGAGAGAGTGGGGTGGCTTTGTGTCTGCGTGTTTGGGGAGGGGGAGGGGGAGGGGGTCGCGGTTGTCGTCCCTTTTTTGGTCCTCGTGGTGATGGTGGTGGTGTACGTATGTAAGGCGTGGTTCCTTTGTTTATGCACGTGCGAAGAGAAGCCGTGTAACGTCCTTCCCCGTATCCGTTGTAATCGCGTGCGTGCCGCACAGCGCAAAGCCCTCCTCCTCCAGTGCCTCGATAATAACCAGAGAAATCATAGCACGACCGTTCTGGTCGCAGTAGTGCTGAACAAGGTCAAAGTGCCAGACCTTGTGCTCCCCACCATCTCCGCGGAAGGACACCTCAGTAAACTTTTGTTGCGGGACGACGCTCCGCTGTGTATCCTGTGTCGCACCGCCAGCCTCGTGGTTTGGTGAGTCAGACGGCATCTCGCCGGTGCCGGTGCCGTTTGTCAGGAGAAGCTTCGCAGACCCGCTGGGGGCATAGGTCGGCGGACTAGTCGTCGTCTGCTTCGGCAGGGCGCGCTGAAGAGCATCGATCGTGTCTTGGCGGATGCTGGCCCCATGGATGGAGACTGACGGGGGGTTGAAGGTGCAAGTGACGATGACGTTCGGCATTTTCTCCTGGATTCAAGTAAATGAGCTTTTGGTGTTGTGCTTTGGGGGGGGAGGGGAAGGAGGAAGGGGAGTGACTATGCTGTGGACGAATGGCGAAGGGGGCGAGAGGCGCAGCAGGAACTGGAAAGAAGAGAAGGGGAAGAGGGGAAGAGGGGGAAGGAATCAGGCTTGCCTACTCGCTCTCGTACAGAAGTGATCTGGTGGAGGCTGAAGAAGTAAGGAAAGACAGCACAGGGGCCGCGCTGAAGGACGAGGAAAGACAGGGCCTGGGGAGGGGGAGGGGAGGGGAGAGAGGGGGCATCGCGCTTTGACATGTTTACTATTTTTGTTTGAGAGACAATTAGGATGGGGAGGGGAGGGGCAGGGGGAGACAGCGGTGTCGGTGGGCTCCGTTCGATGAAAACATATTGCGGGGTAAGAAGAAGTGAAGAGACCAGTGCATTCGACAAGGCGTGAAGGATGCACTGGACGCGGGGACGGATACTCACACGACAACAAGCACAAGGAATGATGCACACGGGGAGCACGTGAGGTGGAGGTGGAGGTGGGAAGGCGGGGGGGAGGGGGGGGGGCGCTTTAGTGAGTGGTGGTGGTGGGTGACGTCTTCCCACAACTCCATCACCTAATGCGCACACACAAAGAGAGAGACATGTTCATGGATACACGTACTTACAGGCCAGACACATCAAGTACGGCCCCCCCCCCACCACCCCCACCCCACCCCACCCCACCCCACACACAACAAACACACAACACGCCAAAAGAAGAAAAATGCCTCTCCCCTCCCTCCCCCTTCCCACGAGAGAAAACAACAACCAAGCTGCACCTCAGCTCATGTAGAACACAATGAGAGAACACACATTGACACGCTAGCATCTAAAAAAAAAAGGGGAGGGTCGGTCGTGACTAATCCATGCTTCTCTCGGCATCCCAACTGTTACCGCGTTCCCCTATCCCACTGACCCACTCACACCATCACCACCACCCACAACCCCTGTTTTTACAGGGCTCAGAACGCACTCTGTATACACACACAAACACCAACACAGAACCCTCTCAAGCGCAGGGAGGGAGGAGGGAGGGGGAGAGGGGGGCTGGCTACTGCGTCTCGTCGGGAAGGCTAAACTCTACTCTACGGCGTGATGCGGAGGAACTAGATTTCCTCTCGCAGTTGCCATCAGCCGTAGTCACAGCGCCGGTCAAACGCATCATCTCGCTCTGGCCATTGGTATTGCCAATCGGCCCGGCCGCAGCACCCCCACCGAAGGCCCGAAGCTCACCTGCAAGTGTGCCGCTGAGTCCCGTGTCACCAGATCGCAGTGCAGTGTACTCATTGGGTGAACCTGCTGCAGGCGACGTGTGACTGCAAGCACCTTGCCCTTTGCGAACGGCGCTAGACCCACCACTATCTGTTTGGACGCTAACGACGCGAATATAATTGCGGTTCCCTCGCGATGAAGCAACGATAGAGTCGTACGCCCCAGCAGCCTCCGGCTTCCGGTGCAGTGACGTTGATGCACTCTCACCACACGACGCGAGACTGCTGTCGTGAAGAGGCATGTGGGACTGACTTGGGGCAATAGAGGAGATCATCGGCGTTGACAGGCGCGAGCTCTGGCGGAGCACTCGTGAAGATGATGTCTGCGACGTGTCGTCTGTTGAATACAGCGGCGATGATGGGGAAAAGGCCGGAAACGGCTGCCTCAGCGACTCCCCTCGCTGGGGAGGGGCACCACTCCGTGTTGCGCTGTCCGAGAACGGTGCCGGCATGCGCGCGTGGTGGGAAGAAAAAATTGAGCAGTCCTGGCTACCATCCCGCCTGGCCTGCGCATTGACTGACGCGATGCTGTACAACTGCGCCTCTTTCCCGCCCCACGAGGAACTTTCTAAGCCACCACTCTCTTCACGCACACGACGACGCTGCTGCCGCTGCTCCAGCGGCAGCGCGGAGCCGCCCAGAGGGAAGACGCCCGTGACGAAGAGCGGTGCGACGTGGTGGAACCCCGGAAGCCACGACAGCGCAGACCCGATTGCATTGTAGCGGGGAATCATGATGGGCTTCCCACCACCACCACCACCACCTCCATTTTCACAGATGCCGTGCACACCACTGCCAGACCCGAGACCCTCTGGACGGTGTCGCGCACGCGGGGGTTCGTACAAGCCTTGCCTCCGGCTCAGATCAGCCCTTAACGCCGTGAGCGGTGCTTGATGGGAGACGTCCGCCTGCCCAGAAGGCGCTTGCAGCGGCGCGCGCGGATCAACTGGTGCCACTGGAAGACCGCCGAGGCCACCGATCAGCGCCGTTTCCTTGCGGCCCAGCCTCTCGTACGCGCGGCGCCAGAACCACGAAACACCACGCATAACACCTCGCGCGCCATGATAAAGGGAGATTCGAAATGGCATCAGCTCCGTCAGTCTCTCCACACTACCGCTGCGAGTACGGTTGCTGCCCGCACGGATCGGCGAACCTGCACCGTATCGTCGACAGTACTCCTCTTCCTGAAGTGTCATTGGAACGTAGCCATCACCGCATACGACGCTCGCGCGCCTGCGCCGCTCAATGTCTGCTCCCTGCATCAAATGTGGTGCAACACTGTCGGCGGGTGGTGAGCCGGCTGCGGAGGTAGCAACGCCTCTCTCAGGGGTGTACTTCTCATCCCCGCCGCAAGCCCACGGCTCTACAACGCTCAGCTCCGGCACCACGACGCCGTCCCCCCGGGACATTGCCACACGTGCTGCCGCCCAGTCCACTGCGTAGGGACTTTGCTGGCTCAGAATGGCAGCGTAAAGACGGGCGGCGGAACCGCACAGATACCCCGGTGGCAAGTTCGATCGCGCGTACGACTCCATGGCGCTACGCTGCTCGGCGTCGCCTACCACCCCCTCGTGCGGTTTCTGCATTCGCTGGCGACGCATCAGCAAGTCCACTAGTCGTGGCGTGGTGAGGTACGTAAGCAACGCCTTTTCCGTATTCTCTGGCCCCAGCACGAACTCCCTGGCCGGACGGAGGACGAGATGCGGTGAAGGTACTCGGACTGTCGAAGCCGTCGATGCAGAGGCTCGCACCTCTGTTTTCATCTTGTTCAGTACGACTCCGTCAACGCGGACAATCGCCCGCTGTGCAGCCTCCAGGGTGTCAAAGACGCACAGGAGTACCGCACCACCGTAGATGGGGCGCCACGGCATGTCGGGGCTGGGGGGGCGAGCAGGAAAGTAAAACACAGCTGAAAGGGCTTCCCCCTCGCCACTGCTCAAACCGCCCGCCGTGAGGCTCTTCGCATCGACATCTTCCGTATTGTCAGCAGCCACCTTCTTGAGGACGGCGATGGCATCGTGCACATCATGCACCAGATGATCAGACTGAAGGAGGCCGAACAGAAAGGCGCTCCTACCCACAAGATCGGCGGTCGGAAACATCACGGATCCGGTTGGCCGTGGCGCTGTCGTCGCAACCACCGCATCACCCCCCCCGTGGCGAAGGAACGGCATCAACCCTGTGGACCCGGAGTACGGCTTCATAGAAGGCTTCCTCTCAGCAGTACCTTCCAGCCCTCTCGCACTGGCCCATTGCATATCTTCTACACCCAATGACCCGTACCCACTGCCGGCGGCAGTCGCGCTAGTGAAATAAGACATTCCGTGTACGTCCCCGATGTTGTTGTTGTTGTTGTTTTGGGGGGGAGGAGGGGTGGGAGGGGAGGGGGGATGAACACTGTTAAGGAGAAAAACAGAGCCACCAGTACCAACTGTGATTTCGTGAGCAAATAAACAACAACAAAAAAGAGGGAGAAGAGGGGGGAGAAGAGGGGGGGAGAAGAAAGAGGAGGAAGAGTGTGGATGGGTGAATGGGTGGGAAAGATGCAGTGAGACGCTCAAGACACAAAAAAAAAAGAGGAGGCGCAGCCGGCTGTGTGTAGTGGAGATATCAAAGGAGGGGAAAACGACGCCATGGGGAAGATGATATCAGCCTGGAAGTCTAGGGCAACGTTCCGAATTCCACAGAGGAGGAAGCAGACAGAAAGACGCCCGATACACGGGAAGGGGAAGGTGGGGGAAGAGGGAGCTGGTCTGCCTCTGCCAGAAAGGGAGGGGGAGGGGGGAGGGGGAGGAAGGAAGGAAATTTAGTAGTGCAGCAGCAGGTAAAACAAGCAAAAAAAAACATACATAAACACAGATATATATATATATATATACACACACACACATATAAACACATATGCACACACCCAAGAACACAGAAAACGTTCTTTATTGCATACCCACAATGTATGTTTTGTTTTGTTTTGTTTTTCTAAACAATCATTATTATTCTGCGAATGGTGCTTGTCCATATTGGAGGAGCAGGAGGAAGGGTGGGAACACAGACACACACACACATACACATACACATACACATACACACATACATAGACAGGCACTCACACATACATCCGATAGAAAGCGAGCTACCCCATATGAAAAGGGGAGAAAAGGGGGGGGAAGAGTGAGGCCGTGAGGAATAGATGGAAGATGCCTTCAAAGAAAGAGCAGTCCTGAGGAGGAGCAGCAGCAGACGCACATGTCTGTATATATATATATATATATATACAGATCTAGGATCAGAGACAAATACCAAACGGGCGACCAACAACAAAAAACAGCACTCAGAACCATCACCACGAAAAAAAAAATGGCCGTGAACACCGAGACGAATTCCCCCCACCCCACAGCCACCCCACCCTGTTATGTGGGCTCATTCAGTCATGGTGTGCATGTGCTACACACAAACCCACACGCCACTCTACGCACCGGTGTCATCACCGGCCCATGTCAATCCCCCAGTGTGAAGATATCATAAAAGAAATGAGCAGTGGGCAAACACGCGTTCTAGCAATGACTCACGCAGCCATCAGAACAGATCTGTCTGTCTCCAAATCCAGCGCACACACACGCACACACAGACATACACACACGCACACACACAGCGATGTTAAATGTGGAACGACGAATAGCAGAGCGCCAGGGAACAAAAAGAAAAAAGATACGCTGGAGAAAGAGGAGGTGAAGGGGGGGGAGGGTCTCACAAAACACTGCCTTTGTTGTTATCGTCGTTGTTGTTTTGTTTTTTTCAAGAGGGAAGGAGGAGGAGGAGGGGGAGGGGGAGGAGGGGAGGAGGGGGAGGGGGGAAGTAAAACAGAAATAGGGGGTGAGTTAAAGAGTTCAAGGAGTGGATGGGGGGGCAAAAGAAGTGAAATAAAGCGGGGAGGAGAGAAAGTGAAAAAGAAAACGGGGAACAATGGAGAGGCGCTTCGAATGCACCAAAATAACAAAAAAAAAAGAGGGGGTTAGAGAAAATGCTCGTGCAAACACCCAACAATGCAAATGGAGGAAAGGGGAGGGGGCGCGGAAGGGGACAAGAGACCAGAGAAAAACATATGAAGGGAGGAGGAGGGGGGGGAACATCACTTTGAGCAGAGCGGTCCACTAAAGGGGGAGAAAGAGGGGGGGGGCGCCAGGTCAGAAAAGACTCCTGACAGGATCAAAACCCACATGCGGGTGAAAGTGCACACCTGTGTTTGTGTGCATGCCTGTGTGTGTGTGTGTGTGTGTGTGTTGAGTGGAGAAGTGAAAATCGTTGCAATGAGGAGATAAAAACATCACGCTACGCCCAACAGGCGCAGGAAAACCTAAAAATGCGCAAATTTGAAGTGTTGTGGATGGAGACCGATGGTCAGCTCCGAGCCGCTTACACGCGAGGGGGTGGAGTAGGGGGGAAGGGGAAGACACACACACACACACACGCAAAGGGTGTTGACCAGGAGATGATGAACGCAAGCCATACACACACACACACACGCACACACAGAGAGAGCCGAAGAGTAGCATCGCATATCCCCCTCCCAGGTGTGCGTGTGGTCAACAACTTGAGAAACCCCACTGGGGGAAAAAAGAAAGAGGAGGCCTCACAGAACAGGAAGGGGGGGGGGACGGAATAACACAAGGAGGAGATAGGAAGGGAGGGAGAAGCATGTAGACAACAAAGTTCAAACCTGGCAAGACGGGTTGTGCACACCGACACTTCGCACCACGAAAGAGTTGGGGGGAGAGTGTTTGAAAGAGGAGAGGTAACAAGAAAGTGGTTAAACGGAGACCAGAGAAAAAGTAAGGGATGGTGAAGCGAAGCAACACAGCAGAGCGAAAAAAAAAAGAACCAGAAGAGCAAGGCGAAGGGGCGGGAGGGGGGGAGGGGAAGAGAGAAAACATGTGGGGTGAAGCGGGGGGTAAGTGTAACACACAGACACATGCACGTGCACACCCACTCAGTGAAACACGCACAACAAAGTGAAGTACGAATCGAGAAGGAAGAAAGGAGGGGGAAAAGAAAAAGATGGAGGAGTGGAGTGGAGTGGAGTGGAGTGGAGTAGAGGGAAGGGGGGGGGGGGGCCGCTCGATGAATCTGGTACAAAACCGCAGAAAATATGGAGAGAAAAAAAATGTGTACGTTTTTGTTTAATTGGCTCTTTCTGTTCTCTCGATGAAAGGGGGGAGAAATGAGGGTGAGTGGGTGGGACGAGAAAAAGTGAAAAACAGGAAAAAAAAAGAGAGGAGAACACGAAACAACGGAGCAGCTGCACACCTCAACAAGTGTCACCGTTGGCAACGTGAAGGAATTGCCGCGCTCGCCCGATTTCAATGTCGTAGTGATCAAGTCGTAAAAAAAAAAGGAGAGGGGGGGGGAACGGGAGAGACGTTCCCCCCCCTCCCCTCCCCTCCCCTCCCCCCAACACATTCTCGCCCACTCCCCCCCCCTACCCTTCCCAAATCACACGAACAAAACGCGCGATGACGACATTTTTCTATGAACACATCAACAGCTTCGCTCTGTCCTAGCCGATGCGGTAAGTTCTGAGTCAGGCGGTGGTGGCTGTCCCATCAGCTGTGACGAGTCGAGCGATTCGGCGTCTCCACCGTCGGAGTGGAGGTCGAAACCCTCACCAATATGCGCTCCCTCCACGCCCCCGCTATTATTCAGTGTTTTGGAGCTGGCGTGGTGGTTTCCACCACCGGCGCCGCTGGCCCCGGTACCCGTGCGACCGCTAAGGCCATTGCGGTGAAACGTTTGCTGCTGCTGGTGGCGTTGCGTGCGACGGTGACGCGCGACCACCTCCACCATCCAAGCATGAATGGAGGTGTCTCGGGGTTGAAGGATGGGGTGGTAGAAAAGCTCTGCTGCTGTGCTGCGCTCGTTGGGATTGCGCTGCAGGCAGGCGAGGAGGAAATCGCGTACACCCGGTACGTCGCATTCAATAGGCAACTCACTGTTCTCACCCATGGCGCGGTAGTACTCGCACATTTCTGGAAGACCCAACGCGTGCTGCGGCAACTCCACCGAGAGCACCTCAGCGGCGATGCAACCAATAGACCAGACATCACAAGCACGCCCGTACGGGTCCCCAACTAATATTTCAGGAGCCATGTAGGCGAACGTGCCTTTGAGAAGTCGCAGGTCCCCCCCGTGCTTGTGTACAGCCGTGCCGAAGTCCGTGATCTTGATGTGACCCTGGCGGAAAAGGACGTTGTCCGGTTTCAAGTCGCGGTGTACAATACGCATGTTGTGTAAGTACGAAACCGCACTGATGATCTCTCGCAGCAGCAGCTTGATCTCCGGTGGGTTCACCAGTTTTCCGCTGTGAATCAAAGATCTCAGCGAGCCGCCGGTGCAGAGCTCCATGAAGATAGAGATGCAGTTGTCATCACGTTCGCAGTAGTAGTAACGCACAATGTTGGGATGCTGCAGTGAACTCATAATTTCCACCTCTTGGGCGATTTCGCGCAGTTGTGTTCCAACCTCGCTGGTTTCTTCACACATCATCTCTTTCTCCGTCGTCCCCGCCGCCTCCCCCCCGGGAGACGGTGTGGTGCTGCTTACACCGGTTGTAAGGGAGCTGCTACCCATTGCACGGGCCCCAGCACCCCCGCTGCTGCCTGGTTGAACCTGTTGCTCTTCATCCTGGGCTGAGTCCTCCTTCAAATACATCCGCTTCACTGCGCATTTCGCACCAGTATGTTCCATTTCTGCCTCGAACACGTTACCAAAGGCACCTCCGCCAAGACGGCGGCCGAGCGTGTATGGTGGAACTTGAAAAGGCTGCGACGGAGACGGGTCCTGCCGTTGCTCCTCCTCCCTCGCCTCCCCCCCCCCTCCTTGAAGAAGCGCTGGGAATGAGATGCAGCCCAGATCCGCACCCACACCGATGCCAACCAGATATAGGGTGTTCAGTACAGTGAGGGAAAACGGCACGAGCAGACGTGCGGATAAGGGCACACTGGCAGGGTACCCCGTCGGCGAGAAAGAGAAAAAGAAGACGGGTCTATTCTCTACACTACGCCATAAAAGCGCCGTCCCTAGGGCTGGAGATCCCTCCGCTACGTCCAGAGCACAAATTAGAATCACCCTGCAGCGCTCGGAGTGCTGCTGCACCGCGGTAACAAGCGCATCAAAGTTGGTGACGCACAGCACCATAAAATTGCGCTCCCACAGCGACGGCGCCACTTGAGAAAGGACACCCACGTTACTGCAGAACACCACCACTGTGACGTTGACATTCTCTCGCAAGTCTATCGATCTCGGTAGACGCTGTTCCACAGGCCCCATAATATTGTGGCCCTCGCGAACTCCCCGAGCGAGCTGATCCTCGTTGCCGATAACGCAGCTATCGTCGAGGGTCCTCCTTCCCTGCACCCCAGTGGTGTCATCGGTGCCGTTCTGCATTGTGTGCCCTCCAGAGTGTAACCCCTCTGGTGGCCTTACGCGCTCGTGGGCCACGTGAGCATGGTGGTGCCCTATTTGTGTGCGCTGCTTCTGCTCGAAGGTCACACAACCCAAATAGGCCGATTTTACAGGGTTCCTTTCAATTTGCTTTCTGCTTGGATCGCACGTCTGCAAAGAACGGCTGTTGAGGGAAGCATCGTTCTCGTCCCCCAGCGCTATCCCATCAAAGAAGCTGTATCCTGTTCTGCCGCCGCCACGCTTTCCATTCTGAGGCTGATTCGACGGAGAGTGGTAGGGTGGGGCGTGAGGATCTGGGTGGGTTCTACCCTCGGTCAGGGCTCGCAGGTTGCGCACCGCCAGAGAGATTTCATTCTCCATGTACTCATCTTCGGCACCCATGATATCATGATTATCGCCAGCTCTGTGACCGCCCCTGCCACCCCCGACGGCTGCATTCCGATGCGCCCTCACTGCAGCGAGGTGTCCGTTCGTCCCCATACTGCCATCACCTCCCTCTTCCTCCAGCTCCTCCTCTTCCATCTTCTGCTGTGCTGTGCGCACGGCCTCCTCACGGAAGTACTTGGCAGCTGTATCTGCGTATGTGTTGTGATGCAATACAAACAATGCAATGACGCTCATCAAAACCGCCGCTACGCCAAGCAACACCAAAAGCGCAATGCAGAGGATGACCTGAGTGTCTCTAAACTGTGTGAGAAAGGCTATGCACAGAATCGAAATACTCAGTAAAGTCATCAAGAGGCACGTCACAGTCCATCGGTGTTGTGCGTCTCCCAGCCACTGTCGAACCGAAAGCAAACAGGTGCTGCGAAGCTGACAAGACTGCTCTTTAGAGATTGCGTCGAAAAGGAGTCCTGAAACGCGGCTGAACTCGGGACTGTATGGCCCTTTCTTCCCCCATATTGACGCAACATCTGCAACAAGTGAGCGTAGCTTTGGCTTCGACCAGCCCACTAACAACGGGTTCAAGTAAACCCCTTGCAGCTCGTGGATAGCAAAACTGATGCGACCTTCAAGTGTGCGAAGCTCTCGCTCACGATTTTGAGTCCAAATTGAAACAAGGGAGAACGACGCATTACTTAAGCGGGAGTGGCTCTCCTCGGTATGAACTTGAGATTCTCGACGCTGCAGCTGCAGCTCATTCCACTTTATGATGTTGGCAAACAGGTAGAACAACGAAGGGACCTGTAGCCACTCTAGTTCACCACGATAACTAGCAAAGCAAAGTCCATCTCCTAGGCCGTCTGTCTTGTAATGACCCCCGCCTCCTCCTCCTGCACCGTTGCTCACGCTGCGAGCATGCAATTCCTCCTGTGTTGTGCTGCTTTGTGCACCAGGGTTTTCATTACCATACAGACAGTGAGTGTCCCTAGTGGACCCATCATTGTCACCCACTCTACTTGCGATGTTTCGATGAACAGGATTTTCAACAGCCGCCGTGCTATTTGCTTTGGGAGAGTCGTCACCCTCATGCCTTGTGGAGAAACCAGCGCAATCCCTGTCACTTATACTCAGCATCTCTCTCAAAGCCCTGGCCACCTTCCGGCTGTGAGTAGCATCCTCAGTAACTACACTTGTATCCAACAAGCGGCTCGTGGAAACAAAGGCGGTGTGAGAACTCGAGACTTTTGCTTCCTCAATATTTCCGGATTTTAGCGTACTCCCTCGGCCAGTGCCCGGCAACTCTACTTGGACGCAGTTATGAGACGACGTATGGCCAGCAATGAGTGCTGTGGAAGATGTGAAGCAGCCTCGGTGGCACAAAGCCCTCTCTCCCTCAGAAAGAGAACCGAGCTGCTGGCGCAACGGTGGTATAAACTTTTCTGACTCACCTGAACATCTTTTTGCACCAGCGTCCATCTCACTATACAATGCTGACGGTACTGTTGCCTCAGCCTCTGTCAAACAAGTCACTGCTGCAGTTTGTGATACATTCTGGTCGTGAAAATTGTGAAAGACACGGGTTCTGTCATCGAAGGCGGCGGGTCGATCAACTGAGAACACTGATTTTTTGACGTTGTCGACATTTCCTTGGACCTGCTCATCATTCGCACCTCCATTCCCTGGAAGATGATGTCGCAGGGCAAATGTTTTGACACTAGCATCCGATTTGATGCATGAGCGGCTAACTAAAGTGGGGCAATGCCGAGCTTGATCATTACCACCCAAATTGTTGCAGTCAAAGTCTGTGCCTTCAGTTCGATACTCTTTATCACTGCGTCCAGATAGGTGATTGCTCTGCGAAACAGCGATTTCGCTACCCAGAGTCTTGCTTCCAGGACCCCTGCTACCATTCGGCTTAGAAATAGAGAAAGAACGTCTTCTGGCGTCATCGACACCAGGTAGCCGTTCCATTCCTGGTGTGGTGGAAATCTGTTGCGGCGCTGGTGTCACATTTGCAGGCGCCAGAGTCGCGTATGAGTCAACTTCGCTCACCTCTGCGCTTTGACAATGTGCCCTGCTCTCGTGGGGTTGCATTCCGTCGATCAAGTGCTAAATCGAGAGCTCACACTACTAACGGATCTTTAACTAGGCCCCTTCTGGGGCGATGCGCTTAACTCTAGCAATCACCAGGGAGGAAAAAAGCGAGATGCTTCACCGAGACACCAAACTTGAAAAGTGTGTACGAACAAAGTCTCCAAGTACAACAAAAGAGTGCTCAGAGCTCCAAAAGGAACTGGATCCTTTGATCACCGGTGCGCTGCACCCGCTAACGCCGCCTCCTCCTCTTTTCCAGTAGAAAGATGAAGAAAGCAGCGTTTTTTGATTCTGTGTGTGTGTGGGTAGCCCGTCAAAGCAATGCTCCTTCACGGTCAGTATTGCATACGACAACGCTTTGCCTCTCGGGGGAAAAAGATATAACGGAAAGGCTCGATATACAGATGATGATGAGCCAAGGCTATGTCGCTCCTTTTCAACGAGCTGCAGTTAAGTTCAGCTGAAGGCAGCGTTGGTTCTCAAGCCACTTGGCGAGTGGATATTTCAAGAGAGCAGCTGTGGTTTGTCATCCGAAGAAAATACACGAAAATCGAGCACTAAACCAAAGAAGGTTATGTGGAAAGTAGGGTGGGAGATGAGAGCAAATAAAATAATGGATTCTTTTTTTTTAACAGGGCCAGTGGTTGTACCCGAGTCCTGTTGACAAAGTGAAGTCACCGCACATCAGATATAGGACCCGGAAACGAGAATTCAGGCTGCGTCGCCCGTCAAGTGCCAGAATGTCGGTGTCTCTCGTTGACGCAAGAAAAGTATGCGTTCGATGTTATATAGTGGATTCACTCAGTTTTGTTTCCAACGAATAAATATGTATTTACACATCGGCAAAAAGAAACGACGTACTGTTGAGGGGGACCATTAACCTTGACCACTAGTGTCCTGATCCAGACGCCTGTTTCTAACTAAATCCATCTCGTCACACTGGAAGCTACACAAGGGTATGTATGTCCAATTGGGCAACCGTGTGAGAAGGTAAAAGCCATCTTGAAAAGGTTACTACGCAATACTCGTTGCTACAAGAAAAGCAGCCCTCTGACCCCTCCAGGGCATTTCCTTCCGAGCTACCCCATAAGGTCACAGATGGTCAAAGCATGCACACCTACACCAATGACTCCCATGATAGCAACGGGTAGTATGCGACAAACGTTCTTGCTTCTCTGATTTTCATGAAGAGGACCGCATTGCCCCTCCCCTTGTGCTTCAGCGAGCAGAACACGGGAACACACACAACAACCTGAACTAATATAAGCTCTTTGTCATGAAGTCAAGAGCAAAGTCGATACCAAAAGTAGCAAATTGAAAGGGTTCGTAGCTATCCTCGCTGTGGAAGACCCTCTAGCCCGGTGAAGGGGCATCTTATTCTAGAGTCTTAGAGAGAGAAACAGATATTATCATCGTGTGCGCGCTGTGTGTGCAGTCAAACACACGTGTACCTCAACTTGTGCATCTCTTATTGCTCCATGAGCTTGCCTCCGGCAGAAACCCTATGTCGGGTATGCGTGTTTTTACATCACCAGCGACGCCGCTACTGGATGCCACCACGACATCATTGTGGCGAATCTGTCACGAGACCACGGTAGGCTTGAGAATCCACCGCACGAGCACCTCATCTCACCCCGTAAAGGCCAAAAGCACAGCAACCCCTAAAATGCGTCCCGGAAAAAAAAACTAAGCACGCGGAGGTGGGCACGAAACTGGGTGAGCCCAGGGAAAGGTGACCCACCATCACCACCAATAGCCCACCAATATCCTCGGCCCGCACCCTCAGTAGATTGTGCCTGGTGGCGTGATAAGTACTGGGAAAACGGTCCTCTGTCGGTTAGATACCCAGCTGCTCAGCCATGATTCAATGACTAAAACTGAAAAAAAGAGGCTACCCAAAGAAGCACTGGCAAGCAAGCCTCGGCTTTACCTGTTTTGTAGTCCACCCGTGAATACATCCCGACTTGATAGAGTGGGGTTGCCTCTCCTCGATGGCAGAAGCGTCTTTTTTTTCCGAAGGGTCACAGAGGCAATCCCCCAGACTTTAAAGACATATCATATCCGCAATCTCCCTGCAACCGATCAAAGCACCACCACCCCGACACCAGCGATGAGTCCAGAAAATCCTCATCAATTGACTTTGTGAATCGAAGGAGGGAAAGGGGTGGTGACATGCGGAAAAGCCCCCCATCAGGACCTTCCTCACTTACAAACCCTTCGATACCAAGAACCCTGATACACCCACCAACCCGAGATTCGTGCCCAACGTTGTCTTCATATCACTGCCCCTATGAGAGCCAGGGTACGCCGAGCTTTTCCCACAAACAAATGTACCATAGGAACCTTTACGCAATCACATCTAGCAAATAACCCTTGCGTCACCGCCCTGCCCCGTCCCCCCAAAAAAAAAAAACAAGACCAGTCATTTCGGCAAAAAGACGAACGAATGCACAGACTCGGCGAAATGACGGGGGTCAAACCTGACACCCATGGCGGCGAGAAGCGATGGAAGAGAAATGAAACCCCAGGAAACACATTCCAAAAGGCAGTAGGAAACTGCAGGAATGCAGCCTCCTCCAGTGCGTGCCGTCTTCGTCTCCGTCCCCCCCCGAAAAAGATAAATACAGCAAACCCGCTAAGCGAATTCTTTCGGTGAAACAGTGTTCCAAAGTCCAGAAAAAAAAACGCCCCCCCCCCTTCATACCCACCTGGCAGGCCATGGCCTTTTCCAGACACCAGGTGGGCCTCAGTTTCCGAACGCCACTGCTAGAATTTTTCGCCATAGCCAACGCCACGACGCCTGAAGCCCACGGGGGCCCAAACCATGTAACAAGTTTTCTCCACCAATATAAAGCACACCGGAAGGGAAACCCCCCCCCCCGTTCCGAGAATTACGCCCAGCCTCCTCCCTTTGTTTCCGCAATGGGAGGGGGGTAATGTAGCCACGAAAAATAAAGCGAAGGCATGCAAAATTTTTTATCCTTCAAACACCTCGGCGTGCAGACGACCAATACCCACCCCACAAGCCCCGACGCACCCCCCAAAAAAGCCGGAAAGGGCCCCCTACAATTGTCCCGACTCGCACCTGAACGAACCCGCCTGCGCACACAGCGGCGCCAGCACTTGAGCCAGGCGCCCGACACCACGCCCTTGGAACGCAATAAAAAACGGGGAACGATTTTCACAACAACCCATCCCCGCCTTACTCAAGGTTCCGACCAAGAACGCCTTCGGGGCCACTAAAAAAACCCTCTGCAATAACCCCTCTGGAACACAAAGAAAGCCCCTCGCGCGCTGCCAATCAGCGCTCCCGATGGGGTCGGCGGTCTTGTCGCGGCTCAATTTTCTTCCCTGCGCACCCCCCCCCCCGAGGAGCCGGCAGGCCGCGCCGCCTGGCGCGACGACCTAGTGATGCGGACATTGCCGGCTTTCCTTTTCAGCGCCCCGGCACCGGGCACCGCCAAAATCCTCTGCAGGCTGCTTTTGATCAGTGGGGGTCCTGGCAGCGGTCGAGGCGCGCGATCGAAATATTCGCGGCGCATTCTGTGAACCGGAAAGGCGCACAGAAAACCCAAACGAGCGGCGTGGACCAAGGCAACCCCCGGGCCCCAAAACCCCTTCCCTCGGACCCTCCCATGGAAATCGTCAAGGCGAATGCTGCGCCAGGTGAAGGGCGTGCGCTGGCCGAGCCCGCGGCGCAGATATGAGCAATTTCGACTTCGAGGCTCTTGCCTTCCGGCGGCTCCTCGCAGGGGCGCTGCGCCCGGGTATGCGGGGCGCCCTGCGGGGCGGACGCCGAGAACGACCACGCCAACACGCGCGCCCCCCTCCCGGGCAGACCCCGGATCAAGCAAAACATCCCCGTCGTCCCGGCCACCGGCGCGTGGGCAAAGTGGCTCGGGATGTCTGCAGCAACGGGTCATCAGGTAATCGCCTCGAGCCGGGCGCGGCCGGACATTACAATCGCCGCGCCCGGCGGCACATTTGGCACCAACGCGACGATCGCATACCTACGGCGAGGCTTCAGCACGACGCAAAGCCCACCTCAACAAGCGTACACCCGCAAGAGGCGGCGGGTGGGTGACAGATGCCGGCGCCACCTTCGCGCCGATCTCGCTCTAGTTGCCGGGCGGCCTGCGCCACGAAACCCTCCAGCGAATTTTCGCTTTTGCGGGCTTTGCCCCCCCTTTTTTCCACGCGAACGGTGCTCATTGGGCTGCTCTCCTCGGTTTCGCTGGCGCTTCTTCTCGGGAACACGCGCCTCTACGAGGCCGTGCCCGCGGGTTGGACTCGGGATTTGCTTTGCGGATTTTAAAAAAGGCCAAATACGAATAACAGCCCGGCCGCCGCTGAAACTTTGCGGCCTGGTTTTCGTGATCTTCGTTTCTGCTGGCTTGGGCGCGGTTCCCGGCTCGGTCTTCGACCTCTCACCCTTACCTGCGCCCCGAAAAGCCCGCCCCGTAATACTAATGCCCGCCCCTGCGGGTGTCCCACCCCAAATCCCCCGCTATGCCGGTCACCCCAGCGATACCCTCCCCGCCGGCGTCTCTGTTTTCTTCTTTCTCCCCCGGTCTTCCTTTGCGGTTTTGGAGACGGGGGGCCATAGAGGATTCCAGGCGGGCCGCCGCAAGAGCAGCCCCTGAGCACGGGCCGCCGAGCGCCGCCCTCCTTCACCCGAGCAGCAACCCTCCCGCGTCGCCGCCGAGGCGCCCCCGAGCATAACCCCCACAGCGGCCACCTAGCACATCGCCCTCGCGGAGCGACGTTTCCAGCGGGACACCGGCATCCTCAAACGCCACTTCGCATGGGCAAACCCATTGCGAGAGAGTTTTCACTACTGCACAGCGGT
Organism: Porcisia hertigi; assembly: GCF_017918235.1. NCBI lineage: Eukaryota > Euglenozoa > Kinetoplastea > Trypanosomatida > Trypanosomatidae > Porcisia > Porcisia hertigi. The sequence goes on from NC_090561.1 coordinate 256,869, forward strand.
CGATCAAAACGGCCGAGCCTGCACATACGCAAGCGGGTGCAAAAAAAACAGTCCAGGACCACATTCGCGAAAATCACGCGGGCACGCGGGCGATCCCAAGATGGTTCGGACTTTCGCGCTTCCACGGCGGAATGGCAAATGTCGGGCCGCCCTGCGCGATCACCGCCGCGGTCGCCGCATTAATGACCATGAAAACAAAAATCGACCCACACCCGGTGTTGACGAGAGCCTTCCGGGAATCAAATTTCGAGGCCTCCAAAGAAATGGTCCGAGAACTGGCGCTTTCGCTTCCCGCAACGGTCGGTATGGTTTTGCAAACGGTTGCGGCACGCGATGGCGCGACAGCGGCGCTGTTCAACGCGAGCCGCCGGGAAGATCTCTACTGCAACGCGTGCGGCGCCACAACGGAGGGCCACCTGACACCACAACCCGCGATTGGAACATACGAAACGGCGCCCGACAACCCGCACGGAACCACGGCGGCGGCGCTCAGCCAAGGTTTCGGGCCCAGCTGGGCACCGTCACGCGAGGGCTGCGGGCACTGCGGTGCGGACGGTGGTGCGACAACGGCCCTGGGGCAATTTTTCTTCGACCAGGCGGCCGCCTTCACCATCGTGGCGTCCAGGGGCGCGAAACAGACGGACGGCGTGGCCGAAATACCGCTGGAGATGTCGCTTCCCACGGCCGAGCGCACCACCACACGCTTCCACCTACACGCCGCGATCTGCGCCACGACCCCCCACCACGTGGCCGCATACGTTGTCGAGCGTGAAAACGGCGAGATTTTTTTCACAAATACGACGGTACACGCCACGAAAAGGACGTACAACCACCAAACCCGGCGAGCATCGACACCGTGATCTTCGCCCGGGCGCCTCCCGCCGCGGTCCTGGCGGCCACGGGGGGCGAGGACGATGACGAGGAGGGTGGGGGCGGTGCCGGGGACCCCGCGGAAGCCGCCGCGACCGCACCGCCGCCACCCGAGAGAAGCCGCGACGCCAGCGGACGGTTTTTCTATGGACAAGACCCGCCCGGGACCGGGCCCGAGGAGGAGAACGGCAGGGACGGCGAGGAGGACGAGGAGGCGGCGGCCGGGCGAAACGAAGACCCCACCGCCGCACCACCGCAGATACCAGCACCGCCGGCGCCACCGAACACCGACGGCGAAGAGCCGGACGACATGAGCGAGCACGGCGGCACCGATGCCGGCACCGATGCCGGCACCGAGGCGGCCACCACGGAGTCGCGACGGGACTTTTGGCACGGGGAAAACGCCGACGCGCGCCGCGTCGGACCGCGCACGTGCCCGTTATGCCCGCGCGCCTGGTCATCACAAGCCCGCCGGCCACAGCAGATCAGCCACCTTAATACCATTCACGCGCGCGAAACCGCCACGGTCGACGCCATGAAAGCGGCTGGCGTGGATCGCTGCACTCTGTGCGGCGAATTTTTGACAGCGTCCGGAAACGCGCGGATCGCACACCGCAAAAAATGTGGCGAATTTGAAACGCGCGCCGCCCATAACCGAAAACGGGCCCGGCCGGACCCGCGCACACCGCCGGGAGACGAAAACGCCGACGGGGAAACACCCGCCACCACCGTCACAACATCGCCGCCGCGCCGCCGCGCGCCGCCGACGGAGGAGGACGAGGAGTGGACGCGAGAATTCCCCGCCACGATTCGGACGCTTAGAAAACAGGAATGGGGACACTGGGCCGAGGCGGTCGGCCAAACCCTCCTCGGGTACACCGCGGCCGCCGCCGCGGGACGCCACCAACGCCAGCTTGCACTCACCGAGCTGGTGCGCACCCGGCTCGCCAAGCCGCGCGCGCAGACGCGGGGAGGAGACGACGAAGCGCAAGAAGAGCCCCGCGGCGAGAACGAGGAGACGGCCACGACCAACCCAACCCCACCAGCCACGCGGGAAGAGAGGGAAGAGGACGAACCGTACACAGGCCACGCCGGAGCCACACGGAGGCCGAACACGGAGGAACATCTCCCCACCAGCGGCGGACACACGGCAGAAGAACGCCACACACGCCGCATCCTTCACCAGCTCTCGCTTGGGGCCCTCGGAAAAGCAGCGCGCACGCTTTTCCAGGCACAACTCCCGCGCGCACGCGCCAGCGAGGTGCTGGACCAGCTTCGCGCACTTCATCCCCAGGAAAATCCCGCAGACTACCCGCACCCACCGCAGACGCCTTTTCCACACGGTTTAAAACCGGAGAAGGTCAAAGGAGTGGTGCTCAAGCGGCTCGGCCGAGCCGCCGCGCCGGGACTTGACGGCTGGACCCGGGAACTGCTCGTTCCCGTGGTCGAAAATTCGGCGCTTTTGGCGGAGACAACGGCGCTCATCCAGGACATCCTTGCCGGAAATGTTTCGCCGTCCTTCGCGTACCGCCTCCGCGCGTGCGTTGTCCACCCGTTTTTGAAAGAGGCGGGCTCCACGAAGGTCCGGCCGATCACGCCGGAGTCTGTATGGCTGAAAATCGCCTCGCATCTCGCCCTTGATGCGGTGGAAAAGCCGTTTCGTGACACATTTCGTGGGTGGCAATTCGGGGTGTGGGGTGACGCCGCCGAGGCGGTTGCCCAGATTCGGGCGACATACGCGAGCGAATCGGCCGACACGCTTGTCGCGCTGGACGCGGCAAACGCGTACAATCGTGTTTCCCGGGCGGGTGTTTTGGGGGCGGCGTTCCGTCAACAAGCCCTCCGCCACACGTTTGGTGTGGTGGACCTTTCCCTCGGGGAGCCTGGGGCACTTGGCGTCTACGAAGGCGGCCGCCGAGTAGAGCAATTCTGGTCGACGCGCGGCGTCCGCCAGGGTATGGTGCTCAGCCCCCTCCTCTTCGCCAACGCCGTGGCGGAGACGCTGCGACCGATTATGGCGGCGCACCCGCTCGCCAAAGTGACGGCATATCTGGACGACTTGACGGTTGTCGGTCCCAGGGCGGCTGTCCAGGCGTTTTTGGACGAGGCGGGCCCGGCACTTGCAGCCACCGGCTTCGACATCAACCCGGCGAAAAGCCACCACCTGTCCAAAAACACGGCGCCGGAGCCGGTGACGGTATCCGGGGTGGTGGTGCCGCTGGCGGCCGGAGTGGTGCGCATCCTCGGCGCCGGCTTCCGCGGCAACGGCGCGCCGGTGGACGAATGGGTGTGGGAGAAAACGCGCCAGTACGAGGCGTACTTCTCCGCCCTTGGCGGCGAGCAGCTTCCCCGCCACGCGCGCATGAACCTACTGCGCGCGTCCGCGCTGCCGCGGCTAACTTTTCTTTTGCGAACGCACAGCGCGGAGGAACTGCACGACAGCGCGGCGTGGTTCGACGACCGCGTCCTCCACGCGCTGTCGGCGCTCATCGGCGGCGCGCCTGTCGAGGGCGCCGCCGCCCTTCTTGCCAGGCCCCCCCTCGTCATGGGTGGGTGCGGGCTGCGGTCGCGGCTGGCGATCTCGCGGTTCGCGGTGCAGAGCGTTGGCCGGAAAGGCGCGCAACAGGCACACACACACCAAGTTGACCAACACAACCTTGAGGCCCTCAAAACTCTCCTCCCGGAGCCTGCCCTCGAGATTGTGAAGGCCAATGCGGCGCCAGGTGCCACGCGCGCGCTGGCCGACCCGGCGCTTCGCCTCGGCGACTTCCCCTTTGAGGTTCTCGCTCGCCAGCGGCTCCTCATGAGAGTTTTGCGTCCCGAGGTGCGGTGCGCATGCGGGGCGGACGCGGACAACGCGCACGTGAATGTGTGTCCGTCGGTGCCCGGCGGTCCGCGCATCCAACGGCACAACCGCGTCCTTTCGGCGATCGAAGCGTGGGCAAAACGACTTGGATCTTCTGTGGTTGCAGGGCCCCGGGTGAGCAGCACGAGCGGCGAGAGGCTCGATCTGAGCATCGCCGCGGCGGGCGGAACGTTCGCCACGGACGTGGTGATCACCTTCCCCGGCCGGACCCGCAGCGCCCAGCAAAACCCCCTTCAGCAGGCACACGCCGGGAAGAAGCGCAAGTGGGGCAGCTGGGCGGTGGAAACCGGCACGGTGTTCGCGCCCGTTTCGCTGGAATCAACCGGGGGTCCCCACAAGGAAAGTTTCCAATGGTTGCTTGCCGTCGCGGGCTCCGCGAACTTCCCCTTCTCCGCGCGAACCGCCTTCGAGGAACTGCTTTCGAGTATTTCCCAGGCGCTTCACGAGGGCAACGCGTATCTCTATGAGGCTGTTCGCGCCAATTGGGCCAGGAGACTTCTCACCCACTGAAGGATAATGAAACCCAGGCGGTGATCATGACCAACTTCGCCCCATGAACCGGCTCTTCTCCCACTTCCCGCCCCAGGCGCTTCTGAAAGCTATCGGGCTTAACCCTCAGAATCCCCCCGGCCACGACGCCCATCCGCACCCGGCCACTAAGCCAGGGTCGGCTAAGACGTCTGGGTGCCCTAAAGTTTTTCTTTTGACCTTGTTTCCCTTCCTCGCGCGAGATGTGACCTCGGCAGCTGTACGTTTTCTAGAGTAATTAACATAAATTTCCCTCTCAAAACCCGAATAAAACTCACGATAGGGGCTCCATGAGCTACAGGGCATTGCGAAGAACACCTCGACTGCTGATCGTGGTCGCTTCTCACGGAAACCGGGTTTTTTCGACACTTGGAGCGTTTTCAGTTTCCGTTCGGCAATGACTATATAACGCGTTGGCCTGGGGCGTTATATAATAAATATAAGTAAAAAAAAAAAAAAAAAAAATATAAGTATCAGTTTCTGTACTTTATTGGTATGCGAAACTTCCGGAACCCTTATTCCGGCAAGATTTTGGAAGCGCGCAAGCGCTACTCTTTTTTTTTTATGATGTGAGTGTTTCTGGGCGTCCCCTCAGCCCCCGCAGGCATCTTTACGCGCGTCCACGGCGCCTGCGATCCGTTTTTTCATCTGGGCGGCCCAGTGGCTCTCTGCCTGGGCTTCCAGGTCCGGGTGCCTGTGGGGTCCCCCCCCCCCCTCCCTGCCCCCCTTCTCCTGCCCCCCCCGCGCTGCCATGACACGCGGTGCGGAGGTACAAAAAAGCCACCCCCTCACAGCCACTTGGGGGTTGGAACTTTCAACTAACGCTATATAAGTATCAGTTTCTGTACTTTATTGGTATGCGAAACTTCCGGAACCCTTATTCCGGCAAGATTTTGGAAGCGCGCAAGCGCTACTCTTTTTTTTTTATGATGTGAGTGTTTCTGGGCGTCCCCTCAGCCCCCGCAGGCATCTTTACGCGCGTCCACGGCGCCTGCGATCCGTTTTTTCATCTGGGCGGCCCAGTGGCTCTCTGCCTGGGCTTCCAGGTCCGGGTGCCTGTGGGGTCCCCCCTCCCTGCCCCCCTTCTCCTGCCCCCCCGCGCTGCCATGACACGCGGTGCGGAGGTACAAAAAAGCCACCCCCTCACAGCCACTTGGGGGGTTGGAACTTTCAACTAACGCTATATAAGTATCAGTTTCTGTACTTTATTGGTATGCGAAACTTCCGGAACCCTTATTCCGGCAAGATTTTGGAAGCGCGCAAGCGCTACTCTTTTTTTTTTATGATGTGAGTGTTTCTGGGCGTCCCCTCAGCCCCCGCAGGCATCTTTACGCGCGTCCACGGCGCCTGCGATCCGTTTTTTCATCTGGGCGGCCCAGTGGCTCTCTGCCTGGGCTTCCAGGTCCGGGTGCCTGTGGGGTCCCCCCCCCTGCCCCCTTCTCCTGCCCCCCCGCGCTGCCATGACACGCGGTGCGGAGGTACAAAAAAGCCACCCCCTCACAGCCACTTGGGGGGTTGGAACTTTCAACTAACGCTATATAAGTATCAGTTTCTGTACTTTATTGGTATGCGAAACTTCCGGAACCCTTATTCCGGCAAGATTTTGGAAGCGCGCAAGCGCTACTCTTTTTTTTTTATGATGTGAGTGTTTCTGGGCGTCCCCTCAGCCCCCGCAGGCATCTTTACGCGCGTCCACGGCGCCTGCGATCCGTTTTTTCATCTGGGCGGCCCAGTGGCTCTCTGCCTGGGCTTCCAGGTCCGGGTGCCTGTGGGGTCCCCCTCCCTGCCCCCTTCTCCTGCCTCCCCCCGCGCTGCCATGACACGCGGTGCGGAGGTACAAAAAAGCCACCCCCTCACAGCCACTTGGGGGTTGGAACTTTCAACTAACGCTATATAAGTATCAGTTTCTGTACTTTATTGGTATGCGAAACTTCCGGAACCCTTATTCCGGCAAGATTTTGGAAGCGCGCAAGCGCTACTCTTTTTTATGATGTGAGTGTTTCTGGGCGTCCCCTCAGCCCCCGCAGGCATCTTTACGCGCGTCCACGGCGCCTGCGATCCGTTTTTTCATCTGGGCGGCCCAGTGGCTCTCTGCCTGGGCTTCCAGGTCCGGGTGCCTGTGGGGTCCCCCTCCCTGCCCCCCTTCTCCTGCCCCCCCGCGCTGCCATGACACGCGGTGCGGAGGTACAAAAAAGCCACCCCCTCACAGCCACTTGGGGGTTGGAACTTTCAACTAACGCTATATAAGTATCAGTTTCTGTACTTTATTGGTATGCGAAACTTCCGGAACCCTTATTCCGGCAAGATTTTGGAAGCGCGCAAGCGCTACTCTTTTTTATGATGTGAGTGTTTCTGGGCGTCCCCTCAGCCCCCGCAGGCATCTTTACGCGCGTCCACGGCGCCTGCGATCCGTTTTTCATCTGGGCGGCCCAGTGGCTCTCTGCCTGGGCTTCCAGGTCCGGGTGCCTGTGGGGTCCCCCTCCCTGCCCCCCTTCTCCTGCCCCCCCCCGCGCTGCCATGACACGCGGTGCGGAGGTACAAAAAAGCCACCCCCTCACAGCCACTTGGGGGTTGGAACTTTCAACTAACGCTATATAAGTATCAGTTTCTGTACTTTATTGGTATGCGAAACTTCCGGAACCCTTATTCCGGCAAGATTTTGGAAGCGCGCAAGCGCTATCTCTTTTTTATGATGTGAGTGTTTCTGGGCGTCCCCTCAGCCCCCGCAGGCATCTTTACGCGCGTCCACGGCGCCTGCGATCCGTTTTTTCATCTGGGCGGCCCAGTGGCTCTCTGCCTGGGCTTCCAGGTCCGGGTGCCTGTGGGGTCCCCCTCCCTGCCCCCCTCTCTGCCCCCTCTCTGCCCCCCGCGCTGCCATGACACGCGGTGCGGAGGTACAAAAAAGCCACCCCCTCACAGCCACTTGGGGGTTGGAACTTTCAACTAACGCTATATAAGTATCAGTTTCTGTACTTTATTGGTATGCGAAACTTCCGGAACCCTTATTCCGGCAAGATTTTGGAAGCGCGCAAGCGCTACTCTTTTTTATGATGTGAGTGTTTCTGGGCGTCCCCTCAGCCCCCGCAGGCATCTTTACGCGCGTCCACGGCGCCTGCGATCCGTTTTTTCATCTGGGCGGCCCAGTGGCTCTCTGCCTGGGCTTCCAGGTCCGGGTGCCTGTGGGGTCCCCCTCCCTGCCCCCCTCTCCTCCTGCCCCCCCGCGCTGCCATGACACGCGGTGCGGAGGTACAAAAAAGCCACCCCCTCACAGCCACTTGGGGGTTGGAACTTTCAACTAACGCTATATAAGTATCAGTTTCTGTACTTTATTGGTATGCGAAACTTCCGGAACCCGTATTCCGGCAAGATTTTGGAAGCGCGCAAGCGCTATCTCTTTTTTATGATGTGAGTGTTTCTGGGCGTCCCCTCAGCCCCCGCAGGCATCTTTACGCGCGTCCACGGCGCCTGCGATCCGTTTTTCATCTGGGCGGCCCAGTGGCTCTCTGCCTGGGCTTCCAGGTCCGGGTGCCTGTGGGGTCCCCCTCCCTGCCCCCCTCTCCCTCCTGCCCCCCCGCGCTGCCATGACACGCGGTGCGGAGGTACAAAAAAGCCACCCCCTCACAGCCACTTGGGGGTTGGAACTTTCAACTAACGCTATATAAGTATCAGTTTCTGTACTTTATTGGTATGCGAAACTTCCGGAACCCTTATTCCGGCAAGATTTTGGAAGCGCGCAAGCGCTATTCTTTTTTATGATGTGAGTGTTTCTGGGCGTCCCCTCAGCCCCCGCAGGCACCTTTACGCGCGTCCACGGCGCCTGCGATCCGTTTTTTCATCTGGGCGGCCCAGTGGCTCTCTGCCTGAGCTTCCAGGTCCGGGTGCCTGTGGGGTCCCCCTCCCTGCCCCCCTCTCTCCTGCCTCTCCCCCCGCGCTGCCATGACACGCGGTGCGGAGGTACAAAAAAGCCACCCCCTCACAGCCACTTGGGGGTTGGAACTTTCAACTAACGCTATATAAGTATCAGTTTCTGTACTTTATTGGTATGCGAAACTTCCGGAACCCGTATTCCGGCAAGATTTTGGAAGCGCGCAAGCGCTACTCTTTTTTATGATGTGAGTGTTTCTGGGCGTCCCCTCAGCCCCCGCAGGCACCTTTACGCGCGGCCACGGCGCCTGCGATCCGTTTTTCATCTGGGCGGCCCAGTGGCTCTCTGCCTGAGCTTCCAGGTCCGGGTGCCTGTGGGGTCCCCCCTCCCTGCCCCCCCTTCTCCTGCCCCCCCGCGCTGCCATGACACGCGGTGCGGAGGTACAAAAAAAGCCACCCCCCTCACAGCCACTTGGGGGGTTGGAACTTTCAACTAACGCTATATAAGTATCAGTTTCTGTACTTTATTGGTATGCGAAACTTCCGGAACCCGTATCCCGGCAAGATTTTGGAAGCGCGCAAGCGCTATTCTTTTTTATGATGTGAGTGTTTCTGGGCGTCCCCTCAGCCCCCGCAGGCACCTTTACGCGCGTCCACGGCGCCTGCGATCCGTTTTTTCATCTGGGCGGCCCAGTGGCTCTCTGCCTGAGCTTCCAGGTCCGGGTGCCTGTGGGGTCCCCCTCCCTGCCCCCCTCTCTGCCCCCCTCTCTGCCCCCCGCGCTGCCATGACACGCGGTGCGGAGGTACAAAAAAGCCACCCCCTCACAGCCACTTGGGGGTTGGAACTTTCAACTAACGCTATATAAGTATCAGTTTCTGTACTTTATTGGTATGCGAAACTTCCGGAACCCGTATCCCGGCAAGATTTTGGAAGCGCGCAAGCGCTATTCTTTTTTTTTTATGATGTGAGTGTTTCTGGGCGTCCCCTCAACCCCCGCAGGCACCTTTACGCGCGGCCACGGCGCCTGCGATCCGTTTTTTCATCTGGGCGGCCCAGTGGCTCTCTGCCTGAGCTTCCAGGTCCGGGTGCCTGTGGGGTCCCCCCCCCCCCCTCCCTGCCCCCCTCTCCTGCCCCCCCGCGCTGCCATGACACGCGGTGCGGAGGTACAAAAAAAGCCACCCCCCTCACAGCCACTTGGGGGGTTGGAACTTTCAACTAACGCTATATAAGTATCAGTTTCTGTACTTTATTGGTATGCGAAACTTCCGGAACCCGTATTCCGGCAAGATTTTGGAAGCGCGCAAGCGCTATTCTTTTTTTTTTATGATGTGAGTGTTTCTGGGCGTCCCCTCAACCCCCGCAGGCACCTTTACGCGCGGCCACGGCGCCTGCGATCCGTTTTTTCATCTGGGCGGCCCAGTGGCTCTCTGCCTGAGCTTCCAGGTCCGGGTGCCTGTGGGGTCCCCCTCCCTGCCCCCTCTCTGCCCCCTCTCTGCCCCCCGCGCTGCCATGACACGCGGTGCGGAGGTACAAAAAAAGCCACCCCCCTCACAGCCACTTGGGGGGTTGGAACTTTCAACTAACGCTATATAAGTATCAGTTTCTGTACTTTATTGGTATGCGAAACTTCCGGAACCCGTATTCCGGCAAGATTTTGGAAGCGCGCAAGCGCTATACTTTTTTTTTTTATGATGTGAGTGTTTCTGGGCGTCCCCTCAACCCCCGCAGGCACCTTTACGCGCGGCCACGGCGCCTGCGATCCGTTTTTTCATCTGGGCGGCCCAGTGGCTCTCTGCCTGAGCTTCCAGGTCCGGGTGCCTGTGGGGTCCCCCCCCCCCCCTCCCTGCCCCCTCTCTGCCCCCGCGCTGCCATGACACGCGGTGCGGAGGTACAAAAAAAGCCACCCCCCTCACAGCCACTTGGGGGGTTGGAACTTTCAACTAACGCTATATAAGTATCAGTTTCTGTACTTTATTGGTATGCGAAACTTCCGGAACCCGTATCCCGGCAAGATTTTGGAAGCGCGCAAGCGCTATTCTTTTTTTTTTATGATGTGAGTGTTTCTGGGCGTCCCCTCAACCCCCGCAGGCACCTTTACGCGCGGCCACGGCGCCTGCGATCCGTTTTTTCATCTGGGCGGCCCAGTGGCTCTCTGCCTGAGCTTCCAGGTCCGGGTGCCTGTGGGGTCCCCCCCCCCCTCCCTGCCCCCCTCTCTCCTGCCCCCCCGCGCTGCCATGACACGCGGTGCGGAGGTACAAAAAAGCCACCCCCTCACAGCCACTTGGGGGTTGGAACTTTCAACTAACGCTATATAAGTATCAGTTTCTGTACTTTATTGGTATGCGAAACTTCCGGAACCCTTATTCCGGCAAGATTTTGGAAGCGCGCAAGCGCTATTCTTTTTTTTTTATGATGTGAGTGTTTCTGGGCGTCCCCTCACCCCCCGCAGGCACCTTTACGCGCGGCCACGGCGCCTGCGATCCGTTTTTTCATCTGGGCGGCCCAGTGGCTCTCTGCCTGGGCTTCCAGGTCCGGGTGCCTGTGGGGTCCCCCTCCCTGCCCCCCTCTCTCCTGCCCCCCCCGCGCTGCCATGACACGCGGTGCGGAGGTACAAAAAAGCCACCCCCTCACAGCCACTTGGGGGTTGGAACTTTCAACTAACGCTATATAAGTATCAGTTTCTGTACTTTATTGGTATGCGAAACTTCCGGAACCCTTATTCCGGCAAGATTTTGGAAGCGCGCAAGCGCTACTCTTTTTTTTTTATGATGTGAGTGTTTCTGGGCGTCCCCTCAGCCCCCGCAGGCATCTTTACGCGCGTCCACGGCGCCTGCGATCCGTTTTTCATCTGGGCGGCCCAGTGGCTCTCTGCCTGGGCTTCCAGGTCCGGGTGCCTGTGGGGTCCCCCCTCCCTGCCCCCCTTCTCCTGCCTCCCCCGCGCTGCCATGACACGCGGTGCGGAGGTACAAAAAAAGCCACCCCCTCACAGCCACTTGGGGGTTGGAACTTTCAACTAACGCTATATAAGTATCAGTTTCTGTACTTTATTGGTATGCGAAACTTCCGGAACCCGTATTCCGGCAAGATTTTGGAAGCGCGCAAGCGCTATTCTTTTTTATGATGTGAGTGTTTCTGGGCGTCCCCTCAGCCCCCGCAGGCATCTTTACGCGCGTCCACGGCGCCTGCGATCCGTTTTTTCATCTGGGCGGCCCAGTGGCTCTCTGCCTGGGCTTCCAGGTCCGGGTGCCTGTGGGGTCCCCCTCCCTGCCCCCTCTCTGCCCCCTCTCTCCCCCCGCGCTGCCATGACACGCGGTGCGGAGGTACAAAAAAGCCACCCCCTCACAGCCACTTGGGGGTTGGAACTTTCAACTAACGCTATATAAGTATCAGTTTCTGTACTTTATTGGTATGCGAAACTTCCGGAACCCTTATTCCGGCAAGATTTTGGAAGCGCGCAAGCGCTACTCTTTTTTATGATGTGAGTGTTTCTGGGCGTCCCCTCAGCCCCCGCAGGCATCTTTACGCGCGTCCACGGCGCCTGCGATCCGTTTTTCATCTGGGCGGCCCAGTGGCTCTCTGCCTGGGCTTCCAGGTCCGGGTGCCTGTGGGGTCCCCCTCCCTGCCCCCCTTCTCCTGCCTCCCCCCGCGCTGCCATGACACGCGGTGCGGAGGTACAAAAAAGCCACCCCCTCACAGCCACTTGGGGGTTGGAACTTTCAACTAACGCTATATAAGTATCAGTTTCTGTACTTTATTGGTATGCGAAACTTCCGGAACCCTTATTCCGGCAAGATTTTGGAAGCGCGCAAGCGCTACTCTTTTTTATGATGTGAGTGTTTCTGGGCGTCCCCTCAGCCCCCGCAGGCATCTTTACGCGCGTCCACGGCGCCTGCGATCCGTTTTTCATCTGGGCGGCCCAGTGGCTCTCTGCCTGGGCTTCCAGGTCCGGGTGCCTGTGGGGTCCCCCCTCCCTGCCCCCTTCTCCTGCCTCCCCCCCGCGCTGCCATGACACGCGGTGCGGAGGTACAAAAAAGCCACCCCCTCACAGCCACTTGGGGGTTGGAACTTTCAACTAACGCTATATAAGTATCAGTTTCTGTACTTTATTGGTATGCGAAACTTCCGGAACCCGTATTCCGGCAAGATTTTGGAAGCGCGCAAGCGCTACTCTTTTTTATGATGTGAGTGTTTCTGGGCGTCCCCTCAGCCCCCGCAGGCATCTTTACGCGCGTCCACGGCGCCTGCGATCCGTTTTTTCATCTGGGCGGCCCAGTGGCTCTCTGCCTGGGCTTCCAGGTCCGGGTGCCTGTGGGGTCCCCCTCCCTGCCCCCCTCTCTCCTGCCTCTCCCCCGCGCTGCCATGACACGCGGTGCGGAGGTACAAAAAAGCCACCCCCTCACAGCCACTTGGGGGTTGGAACTTTCAACTAACGCTATATAAGTATCAGTTTCTGTACTTTATTGGTATGCGAAACTTCCGGAACCCTTATTCCGGCAAGATTTTGGAAGCGCGCAAGCGCTATCTCTTTTTTATGATGTGAGTGTTTCTGGGCGTCCCCTCAGCCCCCGCAGGCATCTTTACGCGCGTCCACGGCGCCTGCGATCCGTTTTTTCATCTGGGCGGCCCAGTGGCTCTCTGCCTGGGCTTCCAGGTCCGGGTGCCTGTGGGGTCCCCCTCCCTGCCCCCCTTCTCCTGCCCCCCCGCGCTGCCATGACACGCGGTGCGGAGGTACAAAAAAGCCACCCCCTCACAGCCACTTGGGGGTTGGAACTTTCAACTAACGCTATATAAGTATCAGTTTCTGTACTTTATTGGTATGCGAAACTTCCGGAACCCTTATTCCGGCAAGATTTTGGAAGCGCGCAAGCGCTACTCTTTTTTATGATGTGAGTGTTTCTGGGCGTCCCCTCAGCCCCCGCAGGCATCTTTACGCGCGTCCACGGCGCCTGCGATCCGTTTTTCATCTGGGCGGCCCAGTGGCTCTCTGCCTGGGCTTCCAGGTCCGGGTGCCTGTGGGGTCCCCCTCCCTGCCCCCTCTCTGCCTCCCTGCCCCCCGCGCTGCCATGACACGCGGTGCGGAGGTACAAAAAAAGCCACCCCCTCACAGCCACTTGGGGGTTGGAACTTTCAACTAACGCTATATAAGTATCAGTTTCTGTACTTTATTGGTATGCGAAACTTCCGGAACCCTTATTCCGGCAAGATTTTGGAAGCGCGCAAGCGCTACTCTTTTTTATGATGTGAGTGTTTCTGGGCGTCCCCTCAGCCCCCGCAGGCATCTTTACGCGCGTCCACGGCGCCTGCGATCCGTTTTTCATCTGGGCGGCCCAGTGGCTCTCTGCCTGGGCTTCCAGGTCCGGGTGCCTGTGGGGTCCCCCTCCCTGCCCCCCTTCTCCTGCCCCCCCGCGCTGCCATGACACGCGGTGCGGAGGTACAAAAAAGCCACCCCCTCACAGCCACTTGGGGGTTGGAACTTTCAACTAACGCTATATAAGTATCAGTTTCTGTACTTTATTGGTATGCGAAACTTCCGGAACCCGTATTCCGGCAAGATTTTGGAAGCGCGCAAGCGCTATCTCTTTTTTATGATGTGAGTGTTTCTGGGCGTCCCCTCAGCCCCCGCAGGCATCTTTACGCGCGTCCACGGCGCCTGCGATCCGTTTTTCATCTGGGCGGCCCAGTGGCTCTCTGCCTGGGCTTCCAGGTCCGGGTGCCTGTGGGGTCCCCCTCCCTGCCCCCCTTCTCCTGCCTCCCCCCGCGCTGCCATGACACGCGGTGCGGAGGTACAAAAAAGCCACCCCCTCACAGCCACTTGGGGGTTGGAACTTTCAACTAACGCTATATAAGTATCAGTTTCTGTACTTTATTGGTATGCGAAACTTCCGGAACCCTTATTCCGGCAAGATTTTGGAAGCGCGCAAGCGCTACTCTTTTTTATGATGTGAGTGTTTCTGGGCGTCCCCTCAGCCCCCGCAGGCATCTTTACGCGCGTCCACGGCGCCTGCGATCCGTTTTTCATCTGGGCGGCCCAGTGGCTCTGTGCCTGGGCTTCCAGGTCCGGGTGCCTGTGGGGTCCCCCTCCCTGCCCCCCTTCTCCTGCCCCCCCCGCGCTGCCATGACACGCGGTGCGGAGAGTACAAAAAAAGCCACCCCCTCACAGCCACTTGGGGGTTGGAACTTTCAACTAACGCTATATAAGTATCAGTTTCTGTACTTTATTGGTATGCGAAACTTCCGGAACCCTTATTCCGGCAAGATTTTGGAAGCGCGCAAGCGCTATCTCTTTTTTATGATGTGAGTGTTTCTGGGCGTCCCCTCAGCCCCCGCAGGCATCTTTACGCGCGTCCACGGCGCCTGCGATCCGTTTTTCATCTGGGCGGCCCAGTGGCTCTCTGCCTGGGCTTCCAGGTCCGGGTGCCTGTGGGGTCCCCCTCCCTGCCCCCCTTCTCCTGCCCCCCCCGCGCTGCCATGACACGCGGTGCGGAGGTACAAAAAAAGCCACCCCCTCACAGCCACTTGGGGGTTGGAACTTTCAACTAACGCTATATAAGTATCAGTTTCTGTACTTTATTGGTATGCGAAACTTCCGGAACCCTTATTCCGGCAAGATTTTGGAAGCGCGCAAGCGCTACTCTTTTTTATGATGTGAGTGTTTCTGGGCGTCCCCTCAGCCCCCGCAGGCATCTTTACGCGCGTCCACGGCGCCTGCGATCCGTTTTTCATCTGGGCGGCCCAGTGGCTCTGTGCCTGGGCTTCCAGGTCCGGGTGCCTGTGGGGTCCCCCCTCCCTGCCCCCCTCTCTCCTGCCCCCCCGCGCTGCCATGACACGCGGTGCGGAGGTACAAAAAAGCCACCCCCTCACAGCCACTTGGGGGTTGGAACTTTCAACTAACGCTATATAAGTATCAGTTTCTGTACTTTATTGGTATGCGAAACTTCCGGAACCCTTATTCCGGCAAGATTTTGGAAGCGCGCAAGCGCTACTCTTTTTTATGATGTGAGTGTTTCTGGGCGTCCCCTCAGCCCCCGCAGGCATCTTTACGCGCGTCCACGGCGCCTGCGATCCGTTTTTCATCTGGGCGGCCCAGTGGCTCTGTGCCTGGGCTTCCAGGTCCGGGTGCCTGTGGGGTCCCCCTCCCTGCCCCCCTTCTCCTGCCTCCCCCCGCGCTGCCATGACACGCGGTGCGGAGGTACAAAAAAAGCCACCCCCTCACAGCCACTTGGGGGTTGGAACTTTCAACTAACGCTATATAAGTATCAGTTTCTGTACTTTATTGGTATGCGAAACTTCCGGAACCCTTATTCCGGCAAGATTTTGGAAGCGCGCAAGCGCTACTCTTTTTTATGATGTGAGTGTTTCTGGGCGTCCCCTCAGCCCCCGCAGGCATCTTTACGCGCGTCCACGGCGCCTGCGATCCGTTTTTCATCTGGGCGGCCCAGTGGCTCTCTGCCTGGGCTTCCAGGTCCGGGTGCCTGTGGGGTCCCCCTCCCTGCCCCCCTTCTCCTGCCTCCCCCCGCGCTGCCATGACACGCGGTGCGGAGGTACAAAAAAGCCACCCCCTCACAGCCACTTGGGGGTTGGAACTTTCAACTAACGCTATATAAGTATCAGTTTCTGTACTTTATTGGTATGCGAAACTTCCGGAACCCTTATTCCGGCAAGATTTTGGAAGCGCGCAAGCGCTACTCTTTTTTATGATGTGAGTGTTTCTGGGCGTCCCCTCAGCCCCCGCAGGCATCTTTACGCGCGTCCACGGCGCCTGCGATCCGTTTTTTCATCTGGGCGGCCCAGTGGCTCTCTGCCTGGGCTTCCAGGTCCGGGTGCCTGTGGGGTCCCCCCTCCCTGCCCCCCTTCTCCTGCCTCCCCCGCGCTGCCATGACACGCGGTGCGGAGGTACAAAAAAAGCCACCCCCTCACAGCCACTTGGGGGTTGGAACTTTCAACTAACGCTATATAAGTATCAGTTTCTGTACTTTATTGGTATGCGAAACTTCCGGAACCCTTATTCCGGCAAGATTTTGGAAGCGCGCAAGCGCTACTCTTTTTTATGATGTGAGTGTTTCTGGGCGTCCCCTCAGCCCCCGCAGGCATCTTTACGCGCGTCCACGGCGCCTGCGATCCGTTTTTCATCTGGGCGGCCCAGTGGCTCTCTGCCTGGGCTTCCAGGTCCGGGTGCCTGTGGGGTCCCCCTCCCTGCCCCCCTTCTCCTGCCCCCCCGCGCTGCCATGACACGCGGTGCGGAGGTACAAAAAAGCCACCCCCTCACAGCCACTTGGGGGTTGGAACTTTCAACTAACGCTATATAAGTATCAGTTTCTGTACTTTATTGGTATGCGAAACTTCCGGAACCCTTATTCCGGCAAGATTTTGGAAGCGCGCAAGCGCTACTCTTTTTTATGATGTGAGTGTTTCTGGGCGTCCCCTCAGCCCCCGCAGGCATCTTTACGCGCGTCCACGGCGCCTGCGATCCGTTTTTCATCTGGGCGGCCCAGTGGCTCTCTGCCTGGGCTTCCAGGTCCGGGTGCCTGTGGGGTCCCCCTCCCTGCCCCCTTCTCCTGCCTCCCCGCGCTGCCATGACACGCGGTGCGGAGGTACAAAAAAGCCACCCCCTCACAGCCACTTGGGGGTTGGAACTTTCAACTAACGCTATATAAGTATCAGTTTCTGTACTTTATTGGTATGCGAAACTTCCGGAACCCTTATTCCGGCAAGATTTTGGAAGCGCGCAAGCGCTACTCTTTTTTATGATGTGAGTGTTTCTGGGCGTCCCCTCAGCCCCCGCAGGCATCTTTACGCGCGTCCACGGCGCCTGCGATCCGTTTTTCATCTGGGCGGCCCAGTGGCTCTCTGCCTGGGCTTCCAGGTCCGGGTGCCTGTGGGGTCCCCCTCCCTGCCCCCTTCTCCTGCCCCCCGCGCTGCCATGACACGCGGTGCGGAGGTACAAAAAAAGCCACCCCCTCACAGCCACTTGGGGGTTGGAACTTTCAACTAACGCTATATAAGTATCAGTTTCTGTACTTTATTGGTATGCGAAACTTCCGGAACCCTTATTCCGGCAAGATTTTGGAAGCGCGCAAGCGCTACTCTTTTTTATGATGTGAGTGTTTCTGGGCGTCCCCTCAGCCCCCGCAGGCATCTTTACGCGCGTCCACGGCGCCTGCGATCCGTTTTTCATCTGGGCGGCCCAGTGGCTCTGTGCCTGGGCTTCCAGGTCCGGGTGCCTGTGGGGTCCCCCTCCCTGCCCCCCTTCTCCTGCCCCCCCCGCGCTGCCATGACACGCGGTGCGGAGGTACAAAAAAGCCACCCCCTCACAGCCACTTGGGGGTTGGAACTTTCAACTAACGCTATATAAGTATCAGTTTCTGTACTTTATTGGTATGCGAAACTTCCGGAACCCTTATTCCGGCAAGATTTTGGAAGCGCGCAAGCGCTACTCTTTTTTATGATGTGAGTGTTTCTGGGCGTCCCCTCAGCCCCCGCAGGCATCTTTACGCGCGTCCACGGCGCCTGCGATCCGTTTTTCATCTGGGCGGCCCAGTGGCTCTCTGCCTGGGCTTCCAGGTCCGGGTGCCTGTGGGGTCCCCCTCCCTGCCCCCTTCTCCTGCCCCCCCGCGCTGCCATGACACGCGGTGCGGAGGTACAAAAAAGCCACCCCCTCACAGCCACTTGGGGGTTGGAACTTTCAACTAACGCTATATAAGTATCAGTTTCTGTACTTTATTGGTATGCGAAACTTCCGGAACCCTTATTCCGGCAAGATTTTGGAAGCGCGCAAGCGCTACTCTTTTTTATGATGTGAGTGTTTCTGGGCGTCCCCTCAGCCCCCGCAGGCATCTTTACGCGCGTCCACGGCGCCTGCGATCCGTTTTTCATCTGGGCGGCCCAGTGGCTCTCTGCCTGGGCTTCCAGGTCCGGGTGCCTGTGGGGTCCCCCTCCCTGCCCCCCTTCTCCTGCCCCCCGCGCTGCCATGACACGCGGTGCGGAGGTACAAAAAAGCCACCCCCTCACAGCCACTTGGGGGTTGGAACTTTCAACTAACGCTATATAAGTATCAGTTTCTGTACTTTATTGGTATGCGAAACTTCCGGAACCCTTATTCCGGCAAGATTTTGGAAGCGCGCAAGCGCTACTCTTTTTTATGATGTGAGTGTTTCTGGGCGTCCCCTCAGCCCCCGCAGGCATCTTTACGCGCGTCCACGGCGCCTGCGATCCGTTTTTCATCTGGGCGGCCCAGTGGCTCTCTGCCTGGGCTTCCAGGTCCGGGTGCCTGTGGGGTCCCCCTCCCTGCCCCCTTCTCCTGCCCCCCCGCGCTGCCATGACACGCGGTGCGGAGGTACAAAAAAAGCCACCCCCTCACAGCCACTTGGGGGTTGGAACTTTCAACTAACGCTATATAAGTATCAGTTTCTGTACTTTATTGGTATGCGAAACTTCCGGAACCCTTATTCCGGCAAGATTTTGGAAGCGCGCAAGCGCTACTCTTTTTTATGATGTGAGTGTTTCTGGGCGTCCCCTCAGCCCCCGCAGGCATCTTTACGCGCGTCCACGGCGCCTGCGATCCGTTTTTCATCTGGGCGGCCCAGTGGCTCTCTGCCTGGGCTTCCAGGTCCGGGTGCCTGTGGGGTCCCCCTCCCTGCCCCCCTTCTCCTGCCCCCCCGCGCTGCCATGACACGCGGTGCGGAGGTACAAAAAAAGCCACCCCCTCACAGCCACTTGGGGGTTGGAACTTTCAACTAACGCTATATAAGTATCAGTTTCTGTACTTTATTGGTATGCGAAACTTCCGGAACCCTTATTCCGGCAAGATTTTGGAAGCGCGCAAGCGCTACTCTTTTTTATGATGTGAGTGTTTCTGGGCGTCCCCTCAGCCCCCGCAGGCATCTTTACGCGCGTCCACGGCGCCTGCGATCCGTTTTTCATCTGGGCGGCCCAGTGGCTCTCTGCCTGGGCTTCCAGGTCCGGGTGCCTGTGGGGTCCCCCTCCCTGCCCCCCTTCTCCTGCCCCCCCGCGCTGCCATGACACGCGGTGCGGAGAGTACAAAAAAGCCACCCCCTCACAGCCACTTGGGGGTTGGAACTTTCAACTAACGCTATATAAGTATCAGTTTCTGTACTTTATTGGTATGCGAAACTTCCGGAACCCTTATTCCGGCAAGATTTTGGAAGCGCGCAAGCGCTACTCTTTTTTATGATGTGAGTGTTTCTGGGCGTCCCCTCAGCCCCCGCAGGCATCTTTACGCGCGTCCACGGCGCCTGCGATCCGTTTTTCATCTGGGCGGCCCAGTGGCTCTCTGCCTGGGCTTCCAGGTCCGGGTGCCTGTGGGGTCCCCCTCCCTGCCCCCCTGCCCTCCTCCTGCCCCCCGCGCTGCCATGACACGCGGTGCGGAGGTACAAAAAAGCCACCCCCTCACAGCCACTTGGGGGTTGGAACTTTCAACTAACGCTATATAAGTATCAGTTTCTGTACTTTATTGGTATGCGAAACTTCCGGAACCCTTATTCCGGCAAGATTTTGGAAGCGCGCAAGCGCTACTCTTTTTTATGATGTGAGTGTTTCTGGGCGTCCCCTCAGCCCCCGCAGGCATCTTTACGCGCGTCCACGGCGCCTGCGATCCGTTTTTCATCTGGGCGGCCCAGTGGCTCTCTGCCTGGGCTTCCAGGTCCGGGTGCCTGTGGGGTCCCCCTCCCTGCCCCCCTTCTCCTGCCCCCCGCGCTGCCATGACACGCGGTGCGGAGATACAAAAAAGCCACCCCCTCACAGCCACTTGGGGGTTGGAACTTTCAACTAACGCTATATAAGTATCAGTTTCTGTACTTTATTGGTATGCGAAACTTCCGGAACCCTTATTCCGGCAAGATTTTGGAAGCGCGCAAGCGCTACTCTTTTTTATGATGTGAGTGTTTCTGGGCGTCCCCTCAGCCCCCGCAGGCATCTTTACGCGCGTCCACGGCGCCTGCGATCCGTTTTTTCATCTGGGCGGCCCAGTGGCTCTCTGCCTGGGCTTCCAGGTCCGGGTGCCTGTGGGGTCCCCCCTCCCTGCCCCCCTTCTCCTGCCCCCCCCGCGCTGCCATGACACGCGGTGCGGAGGTACAAAAAAGCCACCCCCTCCACAGCCACTTGGGGGTTGGAACTTTCAACTAACGCTATATAAGTATCAGTTTCTGTACTTTATTGGTATGCGAAACTTCCGGAACCCTTATTCCGGCAAGATTTTGGAAGCGCGCAAGCGCTACTCTTTTTTATGATGTGAGTGTTTCTGGGCGTCCCCTCAGCCCCCGCAGGCATCTTTACGCGCGTCCACGGCGCCTGCGATCCGTTTTTCATCTGGGCGGCCCAGTGGCTCTCTGCCTGGGCTTCCAGGTCCGGGTGCCTGTGGGGTCCCCCCTCCCTGCCCCCTTCTCCTGCCCCCGCGCTGCCATGACACGCGGTGCGGAGGTACAAAAAAGCCACCCCCTCACAGCCACTTGGGGGTTGGAACTTTCAACTAACGCTATATAAGTATCAGTTTCTGTACTTTATTGGTATGCGAAACTTCCGGAACCCTTATTCCGGCAAGATTTTGGAAGCGCGCAAGCGCTATCTCTTTTTTATGATGTGAGTGTTTCTGGGCGTCCCCTCAGCCCCCGCAGGCATCTTTACGCGCGTCCACGGCGCCTGCGATCCGTTTTTTCATCTGGGCGGCCCAGTGGCTCTTGCCTGGGCTTCCAGGTCCGGGTGCCTGTGGGGTCCCCCCTCCCTGCCCCCCCTCTCCTGCCTCCCCCCCCGCGCTGCCATGACACGCGGTGCGGAGGTACAAAAAAGCCACCCCCCTCACAGCCACTTGGGGGTTGGAACTTTCAACTAACGCTATATAAGTATCAGTTTCTGTACTTTATTGGTATGCGAAACTTCCGGAACCCTTATTCCGGCAAGATTTTGGAAGCGCGCAAGCGCTACTCTTTTTTATGATGTGAGTGTTTCTGGGCGTCCCCTCAGCCCCCGCAGGCATCTTTACGCGCGTCCACGGCGCCTGCGATCCGTTTTTCATCTGGGCGGCCCAGTGGCTCTGTGCCTGGGCTTCCAGGTCCGGGTGCCTGTGGGGTCCCCCTCCCTGCCCCCCTTCTCCTGCCTCCCCCGCGCTGCCATGACACGCGGTGCGGAGGTACAAAAAAAGCCACCCCCTCACAGCCACTTGGGGGTTGGAACTTTCAACTAACGCTATATAAGTATCAGTTTCTGTACTTTATTGGTATGCTGAAACTTCCGGAACCCTTATTCCGGCAAGATTTTGGAAGCGCGCAAGCGCTATCTCTTTTTTATGATGTGAGTGTTTCTGGGCGTCCCCTCAGCCCCCGCAGGCATCTTTACGCGCGTCCACGGCGCCTGCGATCCGTTTTTCATCTGGGCGGCCCAGTGGCTCTCTGCCTGGGCTTCCAGGTCCGGGTGCCTGTGGGGTCCCCCTCCCTGCCCCCTTCTCCTGCCCCCCGCGCTGCCATGACACGCGGTGCGGAGGTACAAAAAAAGCCACCCCCTCACAGCCACTTGGGGGTTGGAACTTTCAACTAACGCTATATAAGTATCAGTTTCTGTACTTTATTGGTATGCGAAACTTCCGGAACCCTTATTCCGGCAAGATTTTGGAAGCGCGCAAGCGCTATCTCTTTTTTATGATGTGAGTGTTTCTGGGCGTCCCCTCAGCCCCCGCAGGCATCTTTACGCGCGTCCACGGCGCCTGCGATCCGTTTTTCATCTGGGCGGCCCAGTGGCTCTCTGCCTGGGCTTCCAGGTCCGGGTGCCTGTGGGGTCCCCCTCCCTGCCCCCCTTCTCCTGCCTCCCCCGCGCTGCCATGACACGCGGTGCGGAGGTACAAAAAAGCCACCCCCTCACAGCCACTTGGGGGTTGGAACTTTCAACTAACGCTATATAAGTATCAGTTTCTGTACTTTATTGGTATGCGAAACTTCCGGAACCCTTATTCCGGCAAGATTTTGGAAGCGCGCAAGCGCTACTCTTTTTTATGATGTGAGTGTTTCTGGGCGTCCCCTCAGCCCCCGCAGGCATCTTTACGCGCGTCCACGGCGCCTGCGATCCGTTTTTCATCTGGGCGGCCCAGTGGCTCTCTGCCTGGGCTTCCAGGTCCGGGTGCCTGTGGGGTCCCCCTCCCTGCCCCCTTCTCCTGCCTCCCCCGCGCTGCCATGACACGCGGTGCGGAGAGTACAAAAAAGCCACCCCCTCACAGCCACTTGGGGGTTGGAACTTTCAACTAACGCTATATAAGTATCAGTTTCTGTACTTTATTGGTATGCGAAACTTCCGGAACCCTTATTCCGGCAAGATTTTGGAAGCGCGCAAGCGCTACTCTTTTTTATGATGTGAGTGTTTCTGGGCGTCCCCTCAGCCCCCGCAGGCATCTTTACGCGCGTCCACGGCGCCTGCGATCCGTTTTTTCATCTGGGCGGCCCAGTGGCTCTCTGCCTGGGCTTCCAGGTCCGGGTGCCTGTGGGGTCCCCCCTCCCTGCCCCCCTTCTCCTGCCTCCCGCGCTGCCATGACACGCGGTGCGGAGGTACAAAAAGCCACCCCCTCACAGCCACTTGGGGGTTGGAACTTTCAACTAACGCTATATAAGTATCAGTTTCTGTACTTTATTGGTATGCGAAACTTCCGGAACCCTTATTCCGGCAAGATTTTGGAAGCGCGCAAGCGCTATCTCTTTTTTATGATGTGAGTGTTTCTGGGCGTCCCCTCAGCCCCCGCAGGCATCTTTACGCGCGTCCACGGCGCCTGCGATCCGTTTTTCATCTGGGCGGCCCAGTGGCTCTCTGCCTGGGCTTCCAGGTCCGGGTGCCTGTGGGGTCCCCCCCTCCCTGCCCCCTTCTCCTGCCCCCCCCCCGCGCTGCCATGACACGCGGTGCGGAGGTACAAAAAAGCCACCCCCTCACAGCCACTTGGGGGTTGGAACTTTCAACTAACGCTATATAAGTATCAGTTTCTGTACTTTATTGGTATGCGAAACTTCCGGAACCCTTATTCCGGCAAGATTTTGGAAGCGCGCAAGCGCTACTCTTTTTTATGATGTGAGTGTTTCTGGGCGTCCCCTCAGCCCCCGCAGGCATCTTTACGCGCGTCCACGGCGCCTGCGATCCGTTTTTTCATCTGGGCGGCCCAGTGGCTCCTGCCTGGGCTTCCAGGTCCGGGTGCCTGTGGGGTCCCCCTCCCTGCCCCCCCTTCTCCTCCTGCCCCCCGCGCTGCCATGACACGCGGTGCGGAGGTACAAAAAAAGCCACCCCCTCACAGCCACTTGGGGGTTGGAACTTTCAACTAACGCTATATAAGTATCAGTTTCTGTACTTTATTGGTATGCGAAACTTCCGGAACCCTTATTCCGGCAAGATTTTGGAAGCGCGCAAGCGCTACTCTTTTTTTTTTATGATGTGAGTGTTTCTGGGCGTCCCCTCAGCCCCCGCAGGCATCTTTACGCGCGTCCACGGCGCCTGCGATCCGTTTTTTCATCTGGGCGGCCCAGTGGCTCTCGCCTGGGCTTCCAGGTCCGGGTGCCTGTGGGGTCCCCCTCCCTGCCCCCTTCTCCTGCCCCCCCGCGCTGCCATGACACGCGGTGCGGAGGTACAAAAAAGCCACCCCCTCACAGCCACTTGGGGGTTGGAACTTTCAACTAACGCTATATAAGTATCAGTTTCTGTACTTTATTGGTATGCGAAACTTCCGGAACCCTTATTCCGGCAAGATTTTGGAAGCGCGCAAGCGCTACTCTTTTTTTTTTATGATGTGAGTGTTTCTGGGCGTCCCCTCAGCCCCCGCAGGCATCTTTACGCGCGTCCACGGCGCCTGCGATCCGTTTTTCATCTGGGCGGCCCAGTGGCTCTCTGCCTGGGCTTCCAGGTCCGGGTGCCTGTGGGGTCCCCCCCTCCCTGCCCCCCTCTCCTGCCTCCCCCGCGCTGCCATGACACGCGGTGCGGAGGTACAAAAAAGCCACCCCCTCACAGCCACTTGGGGGTTGGAACTTTCAACTAACGCTATATAAGTATCAGTTTCTGTACTTTATTGGTATGCGAAACTTCCGGAACCCTTATTCCGGCAAGATTTTGGAAGCGCGCAAGCGCTACTCTTTTTTTTTTATGATGTGAGTGTTTCTGGGCGTCCCCTCAGCCCCCGCAGGCATCTTTACGCGCGTCCACGGCGCCTGCGATCCGTTTTTCATCTGGGCGGCCCAGTGGCTCTCTGCCTGGGCTTCCAGGTCCGGGTGCCTGTGGGGTCCCCCTCCCTGCCCCTCTCTGCCCCCCCGCGCTGCCATGACACGCGGTGCGGAGGTACAAAAAAGCCACCCCCTCACAGCCACTTGGGGGTTGGAACTTTCAACTAACGCTATATAAGTATCAGTTTCTGTACTTTATTGGTATGCGAAACTTCCGGAACCCTTATTCCGGCAAGATTTTGGAAGCGCGCAAGCGCTATCTCTTTTTTATGATGTGAGTGTTTCTGGGCGTCCCCTCAGCCCCGCAGGCATCTTTACGCGCGTCCACGGCGCCTGCGATCCGTTTTTTCATCTGGGCGGCCCAGTGGCTCTCTGCCTGGGCTTCCAGGTCCGGGTGCCTGTGGGGTCCCCCTCCCTGCCCCCCTTCTCCTGCCTCCCCCCGCGCTGCCATGACACGCGGTGCGGAGGTACAAAAAAGCCACCCCCTCACAGCCACTTGGGGGTTGGAACTTTCAACTAACGCTATATAAGTATCAGTTTCTGTACTTTATTGGTATGCGAAACTTCCGGAACCCTTATTCCGGCAAGATTTTGGAAGCGCGCAAGCGCTATCTCTTTTATGATGTGAGTGTTTCTGGGCGTCCCCTCAGCCCCCGCAGGCATCTTTACGCGCGTCCACGGCGCCTGCGATCCGTTTTTTCATCTGGGCGGCCCAGTGGCTCTTGCCTGGGCTTCCAGGTCCGAGTGCCTGTGGGGTCCCCCTCCCTGCCCCCCTTCTCCTGCCCCCCCCGCGCTGCCATGACACGCGGTGCGGAGGTACAAAAAAGCCACCCCCCTCACAGCCACTTGGGGGGTTGGAACTTTCAACTAACGCTATATAAGTATCAGTTTCTGTACTTTATTGGTATGCGAAACTTCCGGAACCCTTATTCCGGCAAGATTTTGGAAGCGCGCAAGCGCTACTCTTTTTTATGATGTGAGTGTTTCTGGGCGTCCCCTCAGCCCCCGCAGGCATCTTTACGCGCGTCCACGGCGCCTGCGATCCGTTTTTTCATCTGGGCGGCCCAGTGGCTCTGGCCTGGGCTTCCAGGTCCGGGTGCCTGTGGGGTCCCCCCCCTCCCTGCCCCCTTCTCCTGCCCCCCCGCGCTGCCATGACACGCGGTGCGGAGGTACAAAAAAGCCACCCCCTCACAGCCACTTGGGGGTTGGAACTTTCAACTAACGCTATATAAGTATCAGTTTCTGTACTTTATTGGTATGCGAAACTTCCGGAACCCTTATTCCGGCAAGATTTTGGAAGCGCGCAAGCGCTACTCTTTTTTTTTTATGATGTGAGTGTTTCTGGGCGTCCCCTCAGCCCCCGCAGGCATCTTTACGCGCGTCCACGGCGCCTGCGATCCGTTTTTTCATCTGGGCGGCCCAGTGGCTCTAGCCTGGGCTTCCAGGTCCGGGTGCCTGTGGGGTCCCCCTCCCTGCCCCCCTCTCCTCCTGCCCCCCCCGCGCTGCCATGACACGCGGTGCGGAGGTACAAAAAAAGCCACCCCCTCACAGCCACTTGGGGGTTGGAACTTTCAACTAACGCTATATAAGTATCAGTTTCTGTACTTTATTGGTATGCGAAACTTCCGGAACCCTTATTCCGGCAAGATTTTGGAAGCGCGCAAGCGCTACTCTTTTTTATGATGTGAGTGTTTCTGGGCGTCCCCTCAGCCCCCGCAGGCATCTTTACGCGCGTCCACGGCGCCTGCGATCCGTTTTTCATCTGGGCGGCCCAGTGGCTCTCTGCCTGGGCTTCAGGTCCGGGTGCCTGTGGGGTCCCCCTCCCTGCCCCCTTCTCCTGCCCCCCCCGCGCTGCCATGACACGCGGTGCGGAGGTACAAAAAGCCACCCCCTCACAGCCACTTGGGGGTTGGAACTTTCAACTAACGCTATATAAGTATCAGTTTCTGTACTTTATTGGTATGCGAAACTTCCGGAACCCTTATTCCGGCAAGATTTTGGAAGCGCGCAAGCGCTACTCTTTTTTATGATGTGAGTGTTTCTGGGCGTCCCCTCAGCCCCCGCAGGCATCTTTACGCGCGTCCACGGCGCCTGCGATCCGTTTTTCATCTGGGCGGCCCAGTGGCTCTCTGCCTGGGCTTCCAGGTCAGGTGCCTGTGGGGTCCCCCTCCCTGCCCTGCCCCCTTCTCCTGCCCCCCGCGCTGCCATGACACGCGGTGCGGAGAGTACAAAAAAAGCCACCCCCTCACAGCCACTTGGGGGTTGGAACTTTCAACTAACGCTATATAAGTATCAGTTTCTGTACTTTATTGGTATGCAGAAACTTCCGGAACCCTTATTCCGGCAAGATTTTGGAAGCGCGCAAGCGCTACTCTTTTTTTTATGATGTGAGTGTTTCTGGGCGTCCCTCAACCCCCGCAGGCATCTTTACGCGCGTCCACGGCGCCTGCGATCCGTTTTTCATCTGGGCGGCCCAGTGGCTCTCGCCTGGGCTTCCAGGTCCGGGTGCCTGTGGGGTCCCCCTCCCTGCCCCCCTTCTCCTGCCTCCCCCGCGCTGCCATGACACGCGGTGCGGAGGTACAAAAAAGCCACCCCCTCACAGCCACTTGGGGGTTGGAACTTTCAACTAACGCTATATAAGTATCAGTTTCTGTACTTTATTGGTATGCGAAACTTCCGGAACCCTTATTCCGGCAAGATTTTGGAAGCGCGCAAGCGCTACTCTTTTTTATGATGTGAGTGTTTCTGGGCGTCCCCTCAGCCCCCGCAGGCATCTTTACGCGCGTCCACGGCGCCTGCGATCCGTTTTTCATCTGGGCGGCCCAGTGGCTCTCTGCCTGGGCTTCCAGGTCCGGGTGCCTGTGGGGTCCCCCTCCCTGCCCCCCTTCTCCTGCCCCCCCGCGCTGCCATGACACGCGGTGCGGAGGTACAAAAAAAGCCACCCCCTCACAGCCACTTGGGGGTTGGAACTTTCAACTAACGCTATATAAGTATCAGTTTCTGTACTTTATTGGTATGCGAAACTTCCGGAACCCTTATTCCGGCAAGATTTTGGAAGCGCGCAAGCGCTATCTCTTTTTTATGATGTGAGTGTTTCTGGGCGTCCCCTCAGCCCCCGCAGGCATCTTTACGCGCGTCCACGGCGCCTGCGATCCGTTTTTCATCTGGGCGGCCCAGTGGCTCTGTAGCCTGGGCTTCCAGGTCCGGGTGCCTGTGGGGTCCCCCCTCCCTGCCCCCCTTCTCCTGCCCCCCCGCGCTGCCATGACACGCGGTGCGGAGGTACAAAAAAGCCACCCCCTCACAGCCACTTGGGGGTTGGAACTTTCAACTAACGCTATATAAGTATCAGTTTCTGTACTTTATTGGTATGCGAAACTTCCGGAACCCTTATTCCGGCAAGATTTTGGAAGCGCGCAAGCGCTACTCTTTTTTATGATGTGAGTGTTTCTGGGCGTCCCCTCAGCCCCCGCAGGCATCTTTACGCGCGTCCACGGCGCCTGCGATCCGTTTTTCATCTGGGCGGCCCAGTGGCTCTATGCCTGGGCTTCCAGGTCCGGGTGCCTGTGGGGTCCCCCTCCCTGCCCCCCTTCTCCTGCCCCCCCCGCGCTGCCATGACACGCGGTGCGGAGGTACAAAAAAAGCCACCCCCTCACAGCCACTTGGGGGTTGGAACTTTCAACTAACGCTATATAAGTATCAGTTTCTGTACTTTATTGGTATGCGAAACTTCCGGAACCCTTATTCCGGCAAGATTTTGGAAGCGCGCAAGCGCTACTCTTTTTTATGATGTGAGTGTTTCTGGGCGTCCCCTCAGCCCCCGCAGGCATCTTTACGCGCGTCCACGGCGCCTGCGATCCGTTTTTCATCTGGGCGGCCCAGTGGCTCTCTGCCTGGGCTTCCAGGTCCGGGTGCCTGTGGGGTCCCCCTCCCTGCCCCCCTTCTCCTGCCCCCCCGCGCTGCCATGACACGCGGTGCGGAGGTACAAAAAAAGCCACCCCCCTCACAGCCACTTGGGGGGTTGGAACTTTCAACTAACGCTATATAAGTATCAGTTTCTGTACTTTATTGGTATGCGAAACTTCCGGAACCCTTATTCCGGCAAGATTTTGGAAGCGCGCAAGCGCTACTCTTTTTTTTTTATGATGTGAGTGTTTCTGGGCGTCCCCTCAGCCCCCGCAGGCATCTTTACGCGCGTCCACGGCGCCTGCGATCCGTTTTTTCATCTGGGCGGCCCAGTGGCTCTCTGCCTGGGCTTCCAGGTCCGGGTGCCTGTGGGGTCCCCCTCCCTGCCCCCCTTCTCCTGCCTCCCCCGCGCTGCCATGACACGCGGTGCGGAGGTACAAAAAAAGCCACCCCCTCACAGCCACTTGGGGGTTGGAACTTTCAACTAACGCTATATAAGTATCAGTTTCTGTACTTTATTGGTATGCGAAACTTCCGGAACCCTTATTCCGGCAAGATTTTGGAAGCGCGCAAGCGCTACTCTTTTTTTTTTATGATGTGAGTGTTTCTGGGCGTCCCCTCAGCCCCCGCAGGCATCTTTACGCGCGTCCACGGCGCCTGCGATCCGTTTTTTCATCTGGGCGGCCCAGTGGCTCTCTGCCTGGGCTTCCAGGTCCGGGTGCCTGTGGGGTCCCCCTCCCTGCCCCCCTTCTCCTGCCCCCCCCGCGCTGCCATGACACGCGGTGCGGAGGTACAAAAAAAGCCACCCCCCTCACAGCCACTTGGGGGGTTGGAACTTTCAACTAACGCTATATAAGTATCAGTTTCTGTACTTTATTGGTATGCGAAACTTCCGGAACCCTTATTCCGGCAAGATTTTGGAAGCGCGCAAGCGCTACTCTTTTTTTTTTATGATGTGAGTGTTTCTGGGCGTCCCCTCAGCCCCCGCAGGCATCTTTACGCGCGTCCACGGCGCCTGCGATCCGTTTTTCATCTGGGCGGCCCAGTGGCTCTCTGCCTGGGCTTCCAGGTCCGGGTGCCTGTGGGGTCCCCCTCCCTGCCCCCCTTCTCCTGCCCCCCCGCGCTGCCATGACACGCGGTGCGGAGGTACAAAAAAGCCACCCCCTCACAGCCACTTGGGGGTTGGAACTTTCAACTAACGCTATATAAGTATCAGTTTCTGTACTTTATTGGTATGCGAAACTTCCGGAACCCTTATTCCGGCAAGATTTTGGAAGCGCGCAAGCGCTACTCTTTTTTATGATGTGAGTGTTTCTGGGCGTCCCCTCAGCCCCCGCAGGCATCTTTACGCGCGTCCACGGCGCCTGCGATCCGTTTTTCATCTGGGCGGCCCAGTGGCTCTCTGCCTGGGCTTCCAGGTCCGGGTGCCTGTGGGGTCCCCCTCCCTGCCCCCCCTTCTCCTGCCCCCCCGCGCTGCCATGACACGCGGTGCGGAGGTACAAAAAAGCCACCCCCTCACAGCCACTTGGGGGTTGGAACTTTCAACTAACGCTATATAAGTATCAGTTTCTGTACTTTATTGGTATGCGAAACTTCCGGAACCCTTATTCCGGCAAGATTTTGGAAGCGCGCAAGCGCTACTCTTTTTTATGATGTGAGTGTTTCTGGGCGTCCCCTCAGCCCCCGCAGGCATCTTTACGCGCGTCCACGGCGCCTGCGATCCGTTTTTCATCTGGGCGGCCCAGTGGCTCTCTGCCTGGGCTTCCAGGTCCGGGTGCCTGTGGGGTCCCCCTCCCTGCCCCCCTTCTCCTGCCCCCCGCGCTGCCATGACACGCGGTGCGGAGGTACAAAAAAGCCACCCCCTCACAGCCACTTGGGGGTTGGAACTTTCAACTAACGCTATATAAGTATCAGTTTCTGTACTTTATTGGTATGCGAAACTTCCGGAACCCTTATTCCGGCAAGATTTTGGAAGCGCGCAAGCGCTACTCTTTTTTATGATGTGAGTGTTTCTGGGCGTCCCCTCAGCCCCCGCAGGCATCTTTACGCGCGTCCACGGCGCCTGCGATCCGTTTTTCATCTGGGCGGCCCAGTGGCTCTCTGCCTGGGCTTCCAGGTCCGGGTGCCTGTGGGGTCCCCCTCCCTGCCCCCCTTCTCCTGCCTCCCCCCGCGCTGCCATGACACGCGGTGCGGAGGTACAAAAAAGCCACCCCCTCACAGCCACTTGGGGGGTTGGAACTTTCAACTAACGCTATATAAGTATCAGTTTCTGTACTTTATTGGTATGCGAAACTTCCGGAACCCTTATTCCGGCAAGATTTTGGAAGCGCGCAAGCGCTACTCTTTTTTTTTTATGATGTGAGTGTTTCTGGGCGTCCCCTCAGCCCCCGCAGGCATCTTTACGCGCGTCCACGGCGCCTGCGATCCGTTTTTTCATCTGGGCGGCCCAGTGGCTCTCTGCCTGGGCTTCCAGGTCCGGGTGCCTGTGGGGTCCCCCCCCCCCCCCCGCGCTGCCATGACACGCGGTGCGGAGGTACAAAAAAAGCCACCCCCCTCACAGCCACTTGGGGGGTTGGAACTTTCAACTAACGCTATATAAGTATCAGTTTCTGTACTTTATTGGTATGCGAAACTTCCGGAACCCTTATTCCGGCAAGATTTTGGAAGCGCGCAAGCGCTACTCTTTTTTTTTTATGATGTGAGTGTTTCTGGGCGTCCCCTCAGCCCCCGCAGGCATCTTTACGCGCGTCCACGGCGCCTGCGATCCGTTTTTTCATCTGGGCGGCCCAGTGGCTCTCTGCCTGGGCTTCCAGGTCCGGGTGCCTGTGGGGTCCCCCTCCCTGCCCCCCTTCTCCTGCCTCCCCCGCGCTGCCATGACACGCGGTGCGGAGGTACAAAAAAAGCCACCCCCCTCACAGCCACTTGGGGGGTTGGAACTTTCAACTAACGCTATATAAGTATCAGTTTCTGTACTTTATTGGTATGCGAAACTTCCGGAACCCTTATTCCGGCAAGATTTTGGAAGCGCGCAAGCGCTACTCTTTTTTTTTTATGATGTGAGTGTTTCTGGGCGTCCCCTCAGCCCCCGCAGGCATCTTTACGCGCGTCCACGGCGCCTGCGATCCGTTTTTTCATCTGGGCGGCCCAGTGGCTCTCTGCCTGGGCTTCCAGGTCCGGGTGCCTGTGGGGTCCCCCTCCCTGCCCCCCTTCTCCTGCCTCCCCCCCGCGCTGCCATGACACGCGGTGCGGAGGTACAAAAAAAGCCACCCCCCTCACAGCCACTTGGGGGGTTGGAACTTTCAACTAACGCTATATAAGTATCAGTTTCTGTACTTTATTGGTATGCGAAACTTCCGGAACCCTTATTCCGGCAAGATTTTGGAAGCGCGCAAGCGCTACTCTTTTTTTTTTATGATGTGAGTGTTTCTGGGCGTCCCCTCAGCCCCCGCAGGCATCTTTACGCGCGTCCACGGCGCCTGCGATCCGTTTTTTCATCTGGGCGGCCCAGTGGCTCTATGCCTGGGCTTCCAGGTCCGGGTGCCTGTGGGGTCCCCCTCCCTGCCCCCCTTCTCCTGCCCCCCCCGCGCTGCCATGACACGCGGTGCGGAGGTACAAAAAAGCCACCCCCTCACAGCCACTTGGGGGTTGGAACTTTCAACTAACGCTATATAAGTATCAGTTTCTGTACTTTATTGGTATGCGAAACTTCCGGAACCCTTATTCCGGCAAGATTTTGGAAGCGCGCAAGCGCTACTCTTTTTTATGATGTGAGTGTTTCTGGGCGTCCCCTCAGCCCCCGCAGGCATCTTTACGCGCGTCCACGGCGCCTGCGATCCGTTTTTCATCTGGGCGGCCCAGTGGCTCTGTGCCTGGGCTTCCAGGTCCGGGTGCCTGTGGGGTCCCCCTCCCTGCCCCCCTTCTCCTGCCTCCCCCCGCGCTGCCATGACACGCGGTGCGGAGGTACAAAAAAGCCACCCCCTCACAGCCACTTGGGGGTTGGAACTTTCAACTAACGCTATATAAGTATCAGTTTCTGTACTTTATTGGTATGCGAAACTTCCGGAACCCTTATTCCGGCAAGATTTTGGAAGCGCGCAAGCGCTACTCTTTTTTATGATGTGAGTGTTTCTGGGCGTCCCCTCAGCCCCCGCAGGCATCTTTACGCGCGTCCACGGCGCCTGCGATCCGTTTTTTCATCTGGGCGGCCCAGTGGCTCTGTGCCTGGGCTTCCAGGTCCGGGTGCCTGTGGGGTCCCCCTCCCTGCCCCCCTTCTCCTGCCTCCCCCCGCGCTGCCATGACACGCGGTGCGGAGGTACAAAAAAAGCCACCCCCTCACAGCCACTTGGGGGTTGGAACTTTCAACTAACGCTATATAAGTATCAGTTTCTGTACTTTATTGGTATGCGAAACTTCCGGAACCCTTATTCCGGCAAGATTTTGGAAGCGCGCAAGCGCTACTCTTTTTTATGATGTGAGTGTTTCTGGGCGTCCCCTCAGCCCCCGCAGGCATCTTTACGCGCGTCCACGGCGCCTGCGATCCGTTTTTCATCTGGGCGGCCCAGTGGCTCTCTGCCTGGGCTTCCAGGTCCGGGTGCCTGTGGGGTCCCCCTCCCTGCCCCCCTTCTCCTGCCCCCCCGCGCTGCCATGACACGCGGTGCGGAGGTACAAAAAAGCCACCCCCTCACAGCCACTTGGGGGTTGGAACTTTCAACTAACGCTATATAAGTATCAGTTTCTGTACTTTATTGGTATGCGAAACTTCCGGAACCCTTATTCCGGCAAGATTTTGGAAGCGCGCAAGCGCTACTCTTTTTTATGATGTGAGTGTTTCTGGGCGTCCCCTCAGCCCCCGCAGGCATCTTTACGCGCGTCCACGGCGCCTGCGATCCGTTTTTCATCTGGGCGGCCCAGTGGCTCTCTGCCTGGGCTTCCAGGTCCGGGTGCCTGTGGGGTCCCCCTCCCTGCCCCCCCTTCTCCTGCCCCCCCGCGCTGCCATGACACGCGGTGCGGAGGTACAAAAAAAGCCACCCCCTCACAGCCACTTGGGGGTTGGAACTTTCAACTAACGCTATATAAGTATCAGTTTCTGTACTTTATTGGTATGCGAAACTTCCGGAACCCTTATTCCGGCAAGATTTTGGAAGCGCGCAAGCGCTACTCTTTTTTATGATGTGAGTGTTTCTGGGCGTCCCCTCAGCCCCCGCAGGCATCTTTACGCGCGTCCACGGCGCCTGCGATCCGTTTTTCATCTGGGCGGCCCAGTGGCTCTCTGCCTGGGCTTCCAGGTCCGGGTGCCTGTGGGGTCCCCCTCCCTGCCCCCCTTCTCCTGCCCCCCCCGCGCTGCCATGACACGCGGTGCGGAGGTACAAAAAAAGCCACCCCCTCACAGCCACTTGGGGGTTGGAACTTTCAACTAACGCTATATAAGTATCAGTTTCTGTACTTTATTGGTATGCGAAACTTCCGGAACCCTTATTCCGGCAAGATTTTGGAAGCGCGCAAGCGCTACTCTTTTTTATGATGTGAGTGTTTCTGGGCGTCCCCTCAGCCCCCGCAGGCATCTTTACGCGCGTCCACGGCGCCTGCGATCCGTTTTTCATCTGGGCGGCCCAGTGGCTCTCTGCCTGGGCTTCCAGGTCCGGGTGCCTGTGGGGTCCCCCTCCCTGCCCCCCTTCTCCTGCCCCCCCGCGCTGCCATGACACGCGGTGCGGAGGTACAAAAAAGCCACCCCCTCACAGCCACTTGGGGGTTGGAACTTTCAACTAACGCTATATAAGTATCAGTTTCTGTACTTTATTGGTATGCGAAACTTCCGGAACCCTTATTCCGGCAAGATTTTGGAAGCGCGCAAGCGCTATCTCTTTTTTATGATGTGAGTGTTTCTGGGCGTCCCCTCAGCCCCCGCAGGCACCTTTACGCGCGTCCACGGCGCCTGCGATCCGTTTTTCATCTGGGCGGCCCAGTGGCTCTCTGCCTGGGCTTCCAGGTCCGGGTGCCTGTGGGGTCCCCCTCCCTGCCCCCTCTCTGCCCCCCGCGCTGCCATGACACGCGGTGCGGAGGTACAAAAAAGCCACCCCCTCACAGCCACTTGGGGGTTGGAACTTTCAACTAACGCTATATAAGTATCAGTTTCTGTACTTTATTGGTATGCGAAACTTCCGGAACCCTTATTCCGGCAAGATTTTGGAAGCGCGCAAGCGCTACTCTTTTTTATGATGTGAGTGTTTCTGGGCGTCCCCTCAGCCCCCGCAGGCATCTTTACGCGCGTCCACGGCGCCTGCGATCCGTTTTTCATCTGGGCGGCCCAGTGGCTCTCTGCCTGGGCTTCCAGGTCCGGGTGCCTGTGGGGTCCCCCTCCCTGCCCCCCTTCTCCTGCCCCCCCCGCGCTGCCATGACACGCGGTGCGGAGGTACAAAAAAAGCCACCCCCTCACAGCCACTTGGGGGTTGGAACTTTCAACTAACGCTATAT
The DNA here is from genome assembly GCF_017918235.1 of Porcisia hertigi. Taxonomy (NCBI): domain Eukaryota; phylum Euglenozoa; class Kinetoplastea; order Trypanosomatida; family Trypanosomatidae; genus Porcisia; species Porcisia hertigi. The sequence continues at coordinate 291,562 of NC_090561.1, forward strand.
AAGTATCAGTTTCTGTACTTTATTGGTATGCGAAACTTCCGGAACCCTTATTCCGGCAAGATTTTGGAAGCGCGCAAGCGCTATCTCTTTTTTATGATGTGAGTGTTTCTGGGCGTCCCCTCAGCCCCCGCAGGCATCTTTACGCGCGTCCACGGCGCCTGCGATCCGTTTTTCATCTGGGCGGCCCAGTGGCTCTCTGCCTGGGCTTCCAGGTCCGGGTGCCTGTGGGGTCCCCCTCCCTGCCCCCCTTCTCCTGCCTCCCCCGCGCTGCCATGACACGCGGTGCGGAGGTACAAAAAAGCCACCCCCTCACAGCCACTTGGGGGTTGGAACTTTCAACTAACGCTATATAAGTATCAGTTTCTGTACTTTATTGGTATGCGAAACTTCCGGAACCCTTATTCCGGCAAGATTTTGGAAGCGCGCAAGCGCTACTCTTTTTTATGATGTGAGTGTTTCTGGGCGTCCCCTCAGCCCCCGCAGGCATCTTTACGCGCGTCCACGGCGCCTGCGATCCGTTTTTTCATCTGGGCGGCCCAGTGGCTCTCTGCCTGGGCTTCCAGGTCCGGGTGCCTGTGGGGTCCCCCTCCCTGCCCCCTTCTCCTGCCTCCCCCGCGCTGCCATGACACGCGGTGCGGAGGTACAAAAAAAGCCACCCCCTCACAGCCACTTGGGGGTTGGAACTTTCAACTAACGCTATATAAGTATCAGTTTCTGTACTTTATTGGTATGCGAAACTTCCGGAACCCTTATTCCGGCAAGATTTTGGAAGCGCGCAAGCGCTATCTCTTTTTTATGATGTGAGTGTTTCTGGGCGTCCCCTCAGCCCCCGCAGGCATCTTTACGCGCGTCCACGGCGCCTGCGATCCGTTTTTCATCTGGGCGGCCCAGTGGCTCTCTGCCTGGGCTTCCAGGTCCGGGTGCCTGTGGGGTCCCCCTCCCTGCCCCCCTTCTCCTGCCCCCCCGCGCTGCCATGACACGCGGTGCGGAGGTACAAAAAGCCACCCCCTCACAGCCACTTGGGGGTTGGAACTTTCAACTAACGCTATATAAGTATCAGTTTCTGTACTTTATTGGTATGCGAAACTTCCGGAACCCTTATTCCGGCAAGATTTTGGAAGCGCGCAAGCGCTACTCTTTTTTATGATGTGAGTGTTTCTGGGCGTCCCCTCAGCCCCCGCAGGCATCTTTACGCGCGTCCACGGCGCCTGCGATCCGTTTTTTCATCTGGGCGGCCCAGTGGCTCTCTGCCTGGGCTTCCAGGTCCGGGTGCCTGTGGGGTCCCCCTCCCTGCCCCCCTTCTCCTGCCCCCCCGCGCTGCCATGACACGCGGTGCGGAGGTACAAAAAAGCCACCCCCTCACAGCCACTTGGGGGTTGGAACTTTCAACTAACGCTATATAAGTATCAGTTTCTGTACTTTATTGGTATGCGAAACTTCCGGAACCCTTATTCCGGCAAGATTTTGGAAGCGCGCAAGCGCTACTCTTTTTTATGATGTGAGTGTTTCTGGGCGTCCCCTCAGCCCCCGCAGGCATCTTTACGCGCGTCCACGGCGCCTGCGATCCGTTTTTCATCTGGGCGGCCCAGTGGCTCTGCGCCTGGGCTTCCAGGTCCGGGTGCCTGTGGGGTCCCCCTCCCTGCCCCCCTCTCCTGCCCCCCCGCGCTGCCATGACACGCGGTGCGGAGGTACAAAAAAGCCACCCCCTCACAGCCACTTGGGGGTTGGAACTTTCAACTAACGCTATATAAGTATCAGTTTCTGTACTTTATTGGTATGCGAAACTTCCGGAACCCTTATTCCGGCAAGATTTTGGAAGCGCGCAAGCGCTACTCTTTTTTATGATGTGAGTGTTTCTGGGCGTCCCCTCAGCCCCCGCAGGCATCTTTACGCGCGTCCACGGCGCCTGCGATCCGTTTTTCATCTGGGCGGCCCAGTGGCTCTCTGCCTGGGCTTCCAGGTCCGGGTGCCTGTGGGGTCCCCCTCCCTGCCCCCCTTCTCCTGCCTCCCCCGCGCTGCCATGACACGCGGTGCGGAGGTACAAAAAAAGCCACCCCCTCACAGCCACTTGGGGGTTGGAACTTTCAACTAACGCTATATAAGTATCAGTTTCTGTACTTTATTGGTATGCGAAACTTCCGGAACCCTTATTCCGGCAAGATTTTGGAAGCGCGCAAGCGCTACTCTTTTTTTTTTATGATGTGAGTGTTTCTGGGCGTCCCCTCAGCCCCCGCAGGCATCTTTACGCGCGTCCACGGCGCCTGCGATCCGTTTTTTCATCTGGGCGGCCCAGTGGCTCTCTGCCTGGGCTTCCAGGTCCGGGTGCCTGTGGGGTCCCCCCCCCTGCCCCCTTCTCCTGCCCCCCCGCGCTGCCATGACACGCGGTGCGGAGGTACAAAAAAAGCCACCCCCTCACAGCCACTTGGGGGTTGGAACTTTCAACTAACGCTATATAAGTATCAGTTTCTGTACTTTATTGGTATGCGAAACTTCCGGAACCCTTATTCCGGCAAGATTTTGGAAGCGCGCAAGCGCTATCTCTTTTTTATGATGTGAGTGTTTCTGGGCGTCCCCTCAGCCCCCGCAGGCATCTTTACGCGCGTCCACGGCGCCTGCGATCCGTTTTTCATCTGGGCGGCCCAGTGGCTCTCTGCCTGGGCTTCCAGGTCCGGGTGCCTGTGGGGTCCCCCTCCCTGCCCCCCTTCTCCTGCCCCCCCCGCGCTGCCATGACACGCGGTGCGGAGGTACAAAAAAGCCACCCCCTCACAGCCACTTGGGGGTTGGAACTTTCAACTAACGCTATATAAGTATCAGTTTCTGTACTTTATTGGTATGCGAAACTTCCGGAACCCTTATTCCGGCAAGATTTTGGAAGCGCGCAAGCGCTACTCTTTTTTATGATGTGAGTGTTTCTGGGCGTCCCCTCAGCCCCCGCAGGCATCTTTACGCGCGTCCACGGCGCCTGCGATCCGTTTTTCATCTGGGCGGCCCAGTGGCTCTATGCCTGGGCTTCCAGGTCCGGGTGCCTGTGGGGTCCCCCTCCCTGCCCCCTTCTCCTGCCCCCCCGCGCTGCCATGACACGCGGTGCGGAGGTACAAAAAAGCCACCCCCTCACAGCCACTTGGGGGTTGGAACTTTCAACTAACGCTATATAAGTATCAGTTTCTGTACTTTATTGGTATGCGAAACTTCCGGAACCCTTATTCCGGCAAGATTTTGGAAGCGCGCAAGCGCTACTCTTTTTTATGATGTGAGTGTTTCTGGGCGTCCCCTCAGCCCCCGCAGGCATCTTTACGCGCGTCCACGGCGCCTGCGATCCGTTTTTTCATCTGGGCGGCCCAGTGGCTCTGTGCCTGGGCTTCCAGGTCCGGGTGCCTGTGGGGTCCCCCTCCCTGCCCCCCTTCTCCTGCCCCCCCGCGCTGCCATGACACGCGGTGCGGAGGTACAAAAAAAGCCACCCCCTCACAGCCACTTGGGGGTTGGAACTTTCAACTAACGCTATATAAGTATCAGTTTCTGTACTTTATTGGTATGCGAAACTTCCGGAACCCTTATTCCGGCAAGATTTTGGAAGCGCGCAAGCGCTACTCTTTTTTATGATGTGAGTGTTTCTGGGCGTCCCCTCAGCCCCCGCAGGCATCTTTACGCGCGTCCACGGCGCCTGCGATCCGTTTTTCATCTGGGCGGCCCAGTGGCTCTCTGCCTGGGCTTCCAGGTCCGGGTGCCTGTGGGGTCCCCCTCCCTGCCCCCCTTCTCCTGCCCCCCCGCGCTGCCATGACACGCGGTGCGGAGGTACAAAAAAGCCACCCCCTCACAGCCACTTGGGGGTTGGAACTTTCAACTAACGCTATATAAGTATCAGTTTCTGTACTTTATTGGTATGCGAAACTTCCGGAACCCTTATTCCGGCAAGATTTTGGAAGCGCGCAAGCGCTACTCTTTTTTATGATGTGAGTGTTTCTGGGCGTCCCCTCAGCCCCCGCAGGCATCTTTACGCGCGTCCACGGCGCCTGCGATCCGTTTTTCATCTGGGCGGCCCAGTGGCTCTGTGCCTGGGCTTCCAGGTCCGGGTGCCTGTGGGGTCCCCCTCCCTGCCCCCCTTCTCCTGCCCCCCCGCGCTGCCATGACACGCGGTGCGGAGGTACAAAAAAGCCACCCCCTCACAGCCACTTGGGGGTTGGAACTTTCAACTAACGCTATATAAGTATCAGTTTCTGTACTTTATTGGTATGCGAAACTTCCGGAACCCTTATTCCGGCAAGATTTTGGAAGCGCGCAAGCGCTACTCTTTTTTATGATGTGAGTGTTTCTGGGCGTCCCCTCAGCCCCCGCAGGCATCTTTACGCGCGTCCACGGCGCCTGCGATCCGTTTTTCATCTGGGCGGCCCAGTGGCTCTCTGCCTGGGCTTCCAGGTCCGGGTGCCTGTGGGGTCCCCCTCCCTGCCCCCCTTCTCCTGCCCCCCCGCGCTGCCATGACACGCGGTGCGGAGGTACAAAAAAGCCACCCCCTCACAGCCACTTGGGGGTTGGAACTTTCAACTAACGCTATATAAGTATCAGTTTCTGTACTTTATTGGTATGCGAAACTTCCGGAACCCTTATTCCGGCAAGATTTTGGAAGCGCGCAAGCGCTACTCTTTTTTATGATGTGAGTGTTTCTGGGCGTCCCCTCAGCCCCCGCAGGCATCTTTACGCGCGTCCACGGCGCCTGCGATCCGTTTTTCATCTGGGCGGCCCAGTGGCTCGCTGCCTGGGCTTCCAGGTCCGGGTGCCTGTGGGGTCCCCCTCCCTGCCCCCCTTCTCCTGCCTCCCCCGCGCTGCCATGACACGCGGTGCGGAGGTACAAAAAAGCCACCCCCTCACAGCCACTTGGGGGTTGGAACTTTCAACTAACGCTATATAAGTATCAGTTTCTGTACTTTATTGGTATGCGAAACTTCCGGAACCCTTATTCCGGCAAGATTTTGGAAGCGCGCAAGCGCTACTCTTTTTTATGATGTGAGTGTTTCTGGGCGTCCCCTCAGCCCCCGCAGGCATCTTTACGCGCGTCCACGGCGCCTGCGATCCGTTTTTCATCTGGGCGGCCCAGTGGCTCTCTGCCTGGGCTTCCAGGTCCGGGTGCCTGTGGGGTCCCCCTCCCTGCCCCCTTCTCCTGCCCCCCCGCGCTGCCATGACACGCGGTGCGGAGGTACAAAAAAAGCCACCCCCTCACAGCCACTTGGGGGTTGGAACTTTCAACTAACGCTATATAAGTATCAGTTTCTGTACTTTATTGGTATGCGAAACTTCCGGAACCCTTATTCCGGCAAGATTTTGGAAGCGCGCAAGCGCTACTCTTTTTTTTTTATGATGTGAGTGTTTCTGGGCGTCCCCTCAGCCCCCGCAGGCATCTTTACGCGCGTCCACGGCGCCTGCGATCCGTTTTTTCATCTGGGCGGCCCAGTGGCTCTCTGCCTGGGCTTCCAGGTCCGGGTGCCTGTGGGGTCCCCCCTCCCTGCCCCCTTCTCCTGCCTCCCCCGCGCTGCCATGACACGCGGTGCGGAGGTACAAAAAAGCCACCCCCTCACAGCCACTTGGGGGTTGGAACTTTCAACTAACGCTATATAAGTATCAGTTTCTGTACTTTATTGGTATGCGAAACTTCCGGAACCCTTATTCCGGCAAGATTTTGGAAGCGCGCAAGCGCTACTCTTTTTTATGATGTGAGTGTTTCTGGGCGTCCCCTCAGCCCCCGCAGGTCATCTTTACGCGCGTCCACGGCGCCTGCGATCCGTTTTTTCATCTGGGCGGCCCAGTGGCTCTCTGCCTGGGCTTCCAGGTCCGGGTGCCTGTGGGGTCCCCCTCCCTGCCCCCCCTTCTCCTGCCCCCCCGCGCTGCCATGACACGCGGTGCGGAGGTACAAAAAAAGCCACCCCCCTCACAGCCACTTGGGGGGTTGGAACTTTCAACTAACGCTATATAAGTATCAGTTTCTGTACTTTATTGGTATGCGAAACTTCCGGAACCCTTATTCCGGCAAGATTTTGGAAGCGCGCAAGCGCTACTCTTTTTTTTTTATGATGTGAGTGTTTCTGGGCGTCCCCTCAGCCCCCGCAGGCATCTTTACGCGCGTCCACGGCGCCTGCGATCCGTTTTTCATCTGGGCGGCCCAGTGGCTCTGTGCCTGGGCTTCCAGGTCCGGGTGCCTGTGGGGTCCCCCTCCCTGCCCCCCTTCTCCTGCCTCCCCCCGCGCTGCCATGACACGCGGTGCGGAGGTACAAAAAAAGCCACCCCCTCACAGCCACTTGGGGGTTGGAACTTTCAACTAACGCTATATAAGTATCAGTTTCTGTACTTTATTGGTATGCGAAACTTCCGGAACCCTTATTCCGGCAAGATTTTGGAAGCGCGCAAGCGCTACTCTTTTTTTTTTATGATGTGAGTGTTTCTGGGCGTCCCCTCAGCCCCCGCAGGCATCTTTACGCGCGTCCACGGCGCCTGCGATCCGTTTTTCATCTGGGCGGCCCAGTGGCTCTCTGCCTGGGCTTCCAGGTCCGGGTGCCTGTGGGGTCCCCCCTCCCTGCCCCCCTTCTCCTGCCTCCCCCGCGCTGCCATGACACGCGGTGCGGAGGTACAAAAAAGCCACCCCCTCACAGCCACTTGGGGGTTGGAACTTTCAACTAACGCTATATAAGTATCAGTTTCTGTACTTTATTGGTATGCGAAACTTCCGGAACCCTTATTCCGGCAAGATTTTGGAAGCGCGCAAGCGCTACTCTTTTTTATGATGTGAGTGTTTCTGGGCGTCCCCTCAGCCCCCGCAGGCATCTTTACGCGCGTCCACGGCGCCTGCGATCCGTTTTTCATCTGGGCGGCCCAGTGGCTCTCTGCCTGGGCTTCCAGGTCCGGGTGCCTGTGGGGTCCCCCTCCCTGCCCCCCTTCTCCTGCCTCCCCCCGCGCTGCCATGACACGCGGTGCGGAGGTACAAAAAAGCCACCCCCTCACAGCCACTTGGGGGTTGGAACTTTCAACTAACGCTATATAAGTATCAGTTTCTGTACTTTATTGGTATGCGAAACTTCCGGAACCCTTATTCCGGCAAGATTTTGGAAGCGCGCAAGCGCTACTCTTTTTTATGATGTGAGTGTTTCTGGGCGTCCCCTCAGCCCCCGCAGGCATCTTTACGCGCGTCCACGGCGCCTGCGATCCGTTTTTCATCTGGGCGGCCCAGTGGCTCTCTGCCTGGGCTTCCAGGTCCGGGTGCCTGTGGGGTCCCCCTCCCTGCCCCCTTCTCCTGCCTCCCCCGCGCTGCCATGACACGCGGTGCGGAGGTACAAAAAAGCCACCCCCTCACAGCCACTTGGGGGTTGGAACTTTCAACTAACGCTATATAAGTATCAGTTTCTGTACTTTATTGGTATGCGAAACTTCCGGAACCCTTATTCCGGCAAGATTTTGGAAGCGCGCAAGCGCTACTCTTTTTTATGATGTGAGTGTTTCTGGGCGTCCCCTCAGCCCCCGCAGGCATCTTTACGCGCGTCCACGGCGCCTGCGATCCGTTTTTTCATCTGGGCGGCCCAGTGGCTCTCTGCCTGGGCTTCCAGGTCCGGGTGCCTGTGGGGTCCCCCTCCCTGCCCCCCTTCTCCTGCCTCCCCCGCGCTGCCATGACACGCGGTGCGGAGGTACAAAAAAAGCCACCCCCTCACAGCCACTTGGGGGTTGGAACTTTCAACTAACGCTATATAAGTATCAGTTTCTGTACTTTATTGGTATGCGAAACTTCCGGAACCCTTATTCCGGCAAGATTTTGGAAGCGCGCAAGCGCTACTCTTTTTTATGATGTGAGTGTTTCTGGGCGTCCCCTCAGCCCCCGCAGGCATCTTTACGCGCGTCCACGGCGCCTGCGATCCGTTTTTTCATCTGGGCGGCCCAGTGGCTCTCTGCCTGGGCTTCCAGGTCCGGGTGCCTGTGGGGTCCCCCTCCCTGCCCCCCTCTCTCCTGCCCCCCCGCGCTGCCATGACACGCGGTGCGGAGGTACAAAAAAGCCACCCCCTCACAGCCACTTGGGGGTTGGAACTTTCAACTAACGCTATATAAGTATCAGTTTCTGTACTTTATTGGTATGCGAAACTTCCGGAACCCTTATTCCGGCAAGATTTTGGAAGCGCGCAAGCGCTACTCTTTTTTATGATGTGAGTGTTTCTGGGCGTCCCCTCAGCCCCCGCAGGCATCTTTACGCGCGTCCACGGCGCCTGCGATCCGTTTTTCATCTGGGCGGCCCAGTGGCTCTGTGCCTGGGCTTCCAGGTCCGGGTGCCTGTGGGGTCCCCCTCCCTGCCCCCCTTCTCCTGCCCCCCGCGCTGCCATGACACGCGGTGCGGAGGTACAAAAAAAGCCACCCCCTCACAGCCACTTGGGGGGTTGGAACTTTCAACTAACGCTATATAAGTATCAGTTTCTGTACTTTATTGGTATGCGAAACTTCCGGAACCCTTATTCCGGCAAGATTTTGGAAGCGCGCAAGCGCTACTCTTTTTTTTTTATGATGTGAGTGTTTCTGGGCGTCCCCTCAGCCCCCGCAGGCATCTTTACGCGCGTCCACGGCGCCTGCGATCCGTTTTTCATCTGGGCGGCCCAGTGGCTCTCTGCCTGGGCTTCCAGGTCCGGGTGCCTGTGGGGTCCCCCTCCCTGCCCCCCTCTCTGCCCCCCGCGCTGCCATGACACGCGGTGCGGAGATACAAAAAAAGCCACCCCCTCACAGCCACTTGGGGGTTGGAACTTTCAACTAACGCTATATAAGTATCAGTTTCTGTACTTTATTGGTATGCGAAACTTCCGGAACCCTTATTCCGGCAAGATTTTGGAAGCGCGCAAGCGCTACTCTTTTTTTTTTATGATGTGAGTGTTTCTGGGCGTCCCCTCAGCCCCCGCAGGCATCTTTACGCGCGTCCACGGCGCCTGCGATCCGTTTTTCATCTGGGCGGCCCAGTGGCTCTCTGCCTGGGCTTCCAGGTCCGGGTGCCTGTGGGGTCCCCCCTCCCTGCCCCCCTTCTCCTGCCCCCCCGCGCTGCCATGACACGCGGTGCGGAGGTACAAAAAAGCCACCCCCTCACAGCCACTTGGGGGTTGGAACTTTCAACTAACGCTATATAAGTATCAGTTTCTGTACTTTATTGGTATGCGAAACTTCCGGAACCCTTATTCCGGCAAGATTTTGGAAGCGCGCAAGCGCTATCTCTTTTTTATGATGTGAGTGTTTCTGGGCGTCCCCTCAGCCCCCGCAGGCATCTTTACGCGCGTCCACGGCGCCTGCGATCCGTTTTTCATCTGGGCGGCCCAGTGGCTCACTGCCTGGGCTTCCAGGTCCGGGTGCCTGTGGGGTCCCCCTCCCTGCCCCCCTCTCTGCCTCCCCCCGCGCTGCCATGACACGCGGTGCGGAGGTACAAAAAAGCCACCCCCTCACAGCCACTTGGGGGTTGGAACTTTCAACTAACGCTATATAAGTATCAGTTTCTGTACTTTATTGGTATGCGAAACTTCCGGAACCCTTATTCCGGCAAGATTTTGGAAGCGCGCAAGCGCTACTCTTTTTTATGATGTGAGTGTTTCTGGGCGTCCCCTCAGCCCCCGCAGGCATCTTTACGCGCGTCCACGGCGCCTGCGATCCGTTTTTCATCTGGGCGGCCCAGTGGCTCTGCGCCTGGGCTTCCAGGTCCGGGTGCCTGTGGGGTCCCCCTCCCTGCCCCCTTCTCCTGCCCCCCCGCGCTGCCATGACACGCGGTGCGGAGGTACAAAAAAGCCACCCCCTCACAGCCACTTGGGGGTTGGAACTTTCAACTAACGCTATATAAGTATCAGTTTCTGTACTTTATTGGTATGCGAAACTTCCGGAACCCTTATTCCGGCAAGATTTTGGAAGCGCGCAAGCGCTACTCTTTTTTATGATGTGAGTGTTTCTGGGCGTCCCCTCAGCCCCCGCAGGCATCTTTACGCGCGTCCACGGCGCCTGCGATCCGTTTTTCATCTGGGCGGCCCAGTGGCTCTGCTGCCTGGGCTTCCAGGTCCGGGTGCCTGTGGGGTCCCCCTCCCTGCCCCCCTTCTCCTGCCCCCCCCGCGCTGCCATGACACGCGGTGCGGAGGTACAAAAAAAGCCACCCCCTCACAGCCACTTGGGGGTTGGAACTTTCAACTAACGCTATATAAGTATCAGTTTCTGTACTTTATTGGTATGCGAAACTTCCGGAACCCTTATTCCGGCAAGATTTTGGAAGCGCGCAAGCGCTACTCTTTTTTATGATGTGAGTGTTTCTGGGCGTCCCCTCAGCCCCCGCAGGCATCTTTACGCGCGTCCACGGCGCCTGCGATCCGTTTTTCATCTGGGCGGCCCAGTGGCTCTCTGCCTGGGCTTCCAGGTCCGGGTGCCTGTGGGGTCCCCCTCCCTGCCCCCCTTCTCCTGCCCCCCCGCGCTGCCATGACACGCGGTGCGGAGGTACAAAAAAAGCCACCCCCTCACAGCCACTTGGGGGTTGGAACTTTCAACTAACGCTATATAAGTATCAGTTTCTGTACTTTATTGGTATGCGAAACTTCCGGAACCCTTATTCCGGCAAGATTTTGGAAGCGCGCAAGCGCTACTCTTTTTTATGATGTGAGTGTTTCTGGGCGTCCCCTCAGCCCCCGCAGGCATCTTTACGCGCGTCCACGGCGCCTGCGATCCGTTTTTCATCTGGGCGGCCCAGTGGCTCTGCTGCCTGGGCTTCCAGGTCCGGGTGCCTGTGGGGTCCCCCTCCCTGCCCCCTTCTCCTGCCCCCCCCGCGCTGCCATGACACGCGGTGCGGAGGTACAAAAAAAGCCACCCCCTCACAGCCACTTGGGGGTTGGAACTTTCAACTAACGCTATATAAGTATCAGTTTCTGTACTTTATTGGTATGCGAAACTTCCGGAACCCTTATTCCGGCAAGATTTTGGAAGCGCGCAAGCGCTACTCTTTTTTATGATGTGAGTGTTTCTGGGCGTCCCCTCAGCCCCCGCAGGCATCTTTACGCGCGTCCACGGCGCCTGCGATCCGTTTTTCATCTGGGCGGCCCAGTGGCTCTCTGCCTGGGCTTCCAGGTCCGGGTGCCTGTGGGGTCCCCCTCCCTGCCCCCCTTCTCCTGCCCCCCCGCGCTGCCATGACACGCGGTGCGGAGGTACAAAAAAGCCACCCCCTCACAGCCACTTGGGGGTTGGAACTTTCAACTAACGCTATATAAGTATCAGTTTCTGTACTTTATTGGTATGCGAAACTTCCGGAACCCTTATTCCGGCAAGATTTTGGAAGCGCGCAAGCGCTACTCTTTTTTATGATGTGAGTGTTTCTGGGCGTCCCCTCAGCCCCCGCAGGCATCTTTACGCGCGTCCACGGCGCCTGCGATCCGTTTTTCATCTGGGCGGCCCAGTGGCTCTCTGCCTGGGCTTCCAGGTCCGGGTGCCTGTGGGGTCCCCCTCCCTGCCCCCCTTCTCCTGCCTCCCCCCGCGCTGCCATGACACGCGGTGCGGAGGTACAAAAAAGCCACCCCCTCACAGCCACTTGGGGGTTGGAACTTTCAACTAACGCTATATAAGTATCAGTTTCTGTACTTTATTGGTATGCGAAACTTCCGGAACCCTTATTCCGGCAAGATTTTGGAAGCGCGCAAGCGCTACTCTTTTTTATGATGTGAGTGTTTCTGGGCGTCCCCTCAGCCCCCGCAGGCATCTTTACGCGCGTCCACGGCGCCTGCGATCCGTTTTTCATCTGGGCGGCCCAGTGGCTCTCAGCCTGGGCTTCCAGGTCCGGGTGCCTGTGGGGTCCCCCTCCCTGCCCCCCTTCTCCTGCCCCCCCGCGCTGCCATGACACGCGGTGCGGAGGTACAAAAAAGCCACCCCCTCACAGCCACTTGGGGGTTGGAACTTTCAACTAACGCTATATAAGTATCAGTTTCTGTACTTTATTGGTATGCGAAACTTCCGGAACCCTTATTCCGGCAAGATTTTGGAAGCGCGCAAGCGCTACTCTTTTTTATGATGTGAGTGTTTCTGGGCGTCCCCTCAGCCCCCGCAGGCATCTTTACGCGCGTCCACGGCGCCTGCGATCCGTTTTTCATCTGGGCGGCCCAGTGGCTCTGTGCCTGGGCTTCCAGGTCCGGGTGCCTGTGGGGTCCCCCTCCCTGCCCCCCTTCTCCTGCCTCCCCCCCGCGCTGCCATGACACGCGGTGCGGAGGTACAAAAAAAGCCACCCCCTCACAGCCACTTGGGGGTTGGAACTTTCAACTAACGCTATATAAGTATCAGTTTCTGTACTTTATTGGTATGCGAAACTTCCGGAACCCTTATTCCGGCAAGATTTTGGAAGCGCGCAAGCGCTACTCTTTTTTATGATGTGAGTGTTTCTGGGCGTCCCCTCAGCCCCCGCAGGCATCTTTACGCGCGTCCACGGCGCCTGCGATCCGTTTTTCATCTGGGCGGCCCAGTGGCTCTCTGCCTGGGCTTCCAGGTCCGGGTGCCTGTGGGGTCCCCCTCCCTGCCCCCTTCTCCTGCCTCCCCCCGCGCTGCCATGACACGCGGTGCGGAGGTACAAAAAAAGCCACCCCCTCACAGCCACTTGGGGGTTGGAACTTTCAACTAACGCTATATAAGTATCAGTTTCTGTACTTTATTGGTATGCGAAACTTCCGGAACCCTTATTCCGGCAAGATTTTGGAAGCGCGCAAGCGCTACTCTTTTTTATGATGTGAGTGTTTCTGGGCGTCCCCTCAGCCCCCGCAGGCATCTTTACGCGCGTCCACGGCGCCTGCGATCCGTTTTTCATCTGGGCGGCCCAGTGGCTCTCTGCCTGGGCTTCCAGGTCCGGGTGCCTGTGGGGTCCCCCCTCCCTGCCCCCCTTCTCCTGCCCCCCCGCGCTGCCATGACACGCGGTGCGGAGGTACAAAAAAGCCACCCCCTCACAGCCACTTGGGGGTTGGAACTTTCAACTAACGCTATATAAGTATCAGTTTCTGTACTTTATTGGTATGCGAAACTTCCGGAACCCTTATTCCGGCAAGATTTTGGAAGCGCGCAAGCGCTACTCTTTTTTATGATGTGAGTGTTTCTGGGCGTCCCCTCAGCCCCCGCAGGCATCTTTACGCGCGTCCACGGCGCCTGCGATCCGTTTTTTCATCTGGGCGGCCCAGTGGCTCTCTGCCTGGGCTTCCAGGTCCGGGTGCCTGTGGGGTCCCCCTCCCTGCCCCCCTTCTCCTGCCCCCCCGCGCTGCCATGACACGCGGTGCGGAGAGTACAAAAAAGCCACCCCCTCACAGCCACTTGGGGGTTGGAACTTTCAACTAACGCTATATAAGTATCAGTTTCTGTACTTTATTGGTATGCGAAACTTCCGGAACCCTTATTCCGGCAAGATTTTGGAAGCGCGCAAGCGCTACTCTTTTTTATGATGTGAGTGTTTCTGGGCGTCCCCTCAGCCCCCGCAGGCATCTTTACGCGCGTCCACGGCGCCTGCGATCCGTTTTTCATCTGGGCGGCCCAGTGGCTCTCTGCCTGGGCTTCCAGGTCCGGGTGCCTGTGGGGTCCCCCTCCCTGCCCCCCTTCTCCTGCCCCCCCCGCGCTGCCATGACACGCGGTGCGGAGGTACAAAAAAAGCCACCCCCTCACAGCCACTTGGGGGTTGGAACTTTCAACTAACGCTATATAAGTATCAGTTTCTGTACTTTATTGGTATGCGAAACTTCCGGAACCCTTATTCCGGCAAGATTTTGGAAGCGCGCAAGCGCTACTCTTTTTTATGATGTGAGTGTTTCTGGGCGTCCCCTCAGCCCCCGCAGGCATCTTTACGCGCGTCCACGGCGCCTGCGATCCGTTTTTCATCTGGGCGGCCCAGTGGCTCTCTGCCTGGGCTTCCAGGTCCGGGTGCCTGTGGGGTCCCCCTCCCTGCCCCCTTCTCCCCCCCGCGCTGCCATGACACGCGGTGCGGAGGTACAAAAAAAGCCACCCCCTCACAGCCACTTGGGGGTTGGAACTTTCAACTAACGCTATATAAGTATCAGTTTCTGTACTTTATTGGTATGCGAAACTTCCGGAACCCTTATTCCGGCAAGATTTTGGAAGCGCGCAAGCGCTACTCTTTTTTATGATGTGAGTGTTTCTGGGCGTCCCCTCAGCCCCCGCAGGCATCTTTACGCGCGTCCACGGCGCCTGCGATCCGTTTTTCATCTGGGCGGCCCAGTGGCTCTGTGCCTGGGCTTCCAGGTCCGGGTGCCTGTGGGGTCCCCCTCCCTGCCCCCTTCTCCTGCCCCCGCGCTGCCATGACACGCGGTGCGGAGGTACAAAAAAGCCACCCCCTCACAGCCACTTGGGGGTTGGAACTTTCAACTAACGCTATATAAGTATCAGTTTCTGTACTTTATTGGTATGCGAAACTTCCGGAACCCTTATTCCGGCAAGATTTTGGAAGCGCGCAAGCGCTACTCTTTTTTATGATGTGAGTGTTTCTGGGCGTCCCCTCAGCCCCCGCAGGCATCTTTACGCGCGTCCACGGCGCCTGCGATCCGTTTTTCATCTGGGCGGCCCAGTGGCTCTGCGCCTGGGCTTCCAGGTCCGGGTGCCTGTGGGGTCCCCCTCCCTGCCCCCCTCTCTCCTGCCCCCCGCGCTGCCATGACACGCGGTGCGGAGGTACAAAAAAGCCACCCCCTCACAGCCACTTGGGGGTTGGAACTTTCAACTAACGCTATATAAGTATCAGTTTCTGTACTTTATTGGTATGCGAAACTTCCGGAACCCTTATTCCGGCAAGATTTTGGAAGCGCGCAAGCGCTACTCTTTTTTTTTTATGATGTGAGTGTTTCTGGGCGTCCCCTCAGCCCCCGCAGGCATCTTTACGCGCGTCCACGGCGCCTGCGATCCGTTTTTTCATCTGGGCGGCCCAGTGGCTCTCGCCTGGGCTTCCAGGTCCGGGTGCCTGTGGGGTCCCCCTCCCTGCCCCCCTTCTCCTGCCCCCCCGCGCTGCCATGACACGCGGTGCGGAGGTACAAAAAAAGCCACCCCCCTCACAGCCACTTGGGGGGTTGGAACTTTCAACTAACGCTATATAAGTATCAGTTTCTGTACTTTATTGGTATGCGAAACTTCCGGAACCCTTATTCCGGCAAGATTTTGGAAGCGCGCAAGCGCTACTCTTTTTTTTTTATGATGTGAGTGTTTCTGGGCGTCCCCTCAGCCCCCGCAGGCATCTTTACGCGCGTCCACGGCGCCTGCGATCCGTTTTTTCATCTGGGCGGCCCAGTGGCTCTCTGCCTGGGCTTCCAGGTCCGGGTGCCTGTGGGGTCCCCCTCCCTGCCCCCCTTCTCCTGCCCCCCCGCGCTGCCATGACACGCGGTGCGGAGGTACAAAAAAGCCACCCCCCTCACAGCCACTTGGGGGGTTGGAACTTTCAACTAACGCTATATAAGTATCAGTTTCTGTACTTTATTGGTATGCGAAACTTCCGGAACCCTTATTCCGGCAAGATTTTGGAAGCGCGCAAGCGCTACTCTTTTTTTTTTATGATGTGAGTGTTTCTGGGCGTCCCCTCAGCCCCCGCAGGCATCTTTACGCGCGTCCACGGCGCCTGCGATCCGTTTTTTCATCTGGGCGGCCCAGTGGCTCTCTGCCTGGGCTTCCAGGTCCGGGTGCCTGTGGGGTCCCCCCTCCCTGCCCCCCTTCTCCTGCCCCCCCCGCGCTGCCATGACACGCGGTGCGGAGGTACAAAAAAGCCACCCCCTCACAGCCACTTGGGGGTTGGAACTTTCAACTAACGCTATATAAGTATCAGTTTCTGTACTTTATTGGTATGCGAAACTTCCGGAACCCTTATTCCGGCAAGATTTTGGAAGCGCGCAAGCGCTACTCTTTTTTATGATGTGAGTGTTTCTGGGCGTCCCCTCAGCCCCCGCAGGCATCTTTACGCGCGTCCACGGCGCCTGCGATCCGTTTTTCATCTGGGCGGCCCAGTGGCTCTCTGCCTGGGCTTCCAGGTCCGGGTGCCTGTGGGGTCCCCCTCCCTGCCCCCTTCTCCTGCCCCCGCGCTGCCATGACACGCGGTGCGGAGGTACAAAAAAGCCACCCCCTCACAGCCACTTGGGGGTTGGAACTTTCAACTAACGCTATATAAGTATCAGTTTCTGTACTTTATTGGTATGCGAAACTTCCGGAACCCTTATTCCGGCAAGATTTTGGAAGCGCGCAAGCGCTACTCTTTTTTATGATGTGAGTGTTTCTGGGCGTCCCCTCAGCCCCCGCAGGCATCTTTACGCGCGTCCACGGCGCCTGCGATCCGTTTTTCATCTGGGCGGCCCAGTGGCTCGCTGCCTGGGCTTCCAGGTCCGGGTGCCTGTGGGGTCCCCCTCCCGCCCGCGCTGCCATGACACGCGGTGCGGAGGTACAAAAAAGCCACCCCCTCACAGCCACTTGGGGGTTGGAACTTTCAACTAACGCTATATAAGTATCAGTTTCTGTACTTTATTGGTATGCGAAACTTCCGGAACCCTTATTCCGGCAAGATTTTGGAAGCGCGCAAGCGCTACTCTTTTTTATGATGTGAGTGTTTCTGGGCGTCCCCTCAGCCCCCGCAGGCATCTTTACGCGCGTCCACGGCGCCTGCGATCCGTTTTTCATCTGGGCGGCCCAGTGGCTCTCTGCCTGGGCTTCCAGGTCCGGGTGCCTGTGGGGTCCCCCTCCCTGCCCCCCTTCTCCTGCCCCCCCCCGCGCTGCCATGACACGCGGTGCGGAGGTACAAAAAAGCCACCCCCTCACAGCCACTTGGGGGTTGGAACTTTCAACTAACGCTATATAAGTATCAGTTTCTGTACTTTATTGGTATGCGAAACTTCCGGAACCCTTATTCCGGCAAGATTTTGGAAGCGCGCAAGCGCTACTCTTTTTTATGATGTGAGTGTTTCTGGGCGTCCCCTCAGCCCCCGCAGGCATCTTTACGCGCGTCCACGGCGCCTGCGATCCGTTTTTTCATCTGGGCGGCCCAGTGGCTCTCTGCCTGGGCTTCCAGGTCCGGGTGCCTGTGGGGTCCCCCCTCCCTGCCCCCTTCTCCTGCCTCCCCCGCGCTGCCATGACACGCGGTGCGGAGGTACAAAAAAGCCACCCCCTCACAGCCACTTGGGGGTTGGAACTTTCAACTAACGCTATATAAGTATCAGTTTCTGTACTTTATTGGTATGCGAAACTTCCGGAACCCTTATTCCGGCAAGATTTTGGAAGCGCGCAAGCGCTACTCTTTTTTTTTTATGATGTGAGTGTTTCTGGGCGTCCCCTCAGCCCCCGCAGGCATCTTTACGCGCGTCCACGGCGCCTGCGATCCGTTTTTTCATCTGGGCGGCCCAGTGGCTCTCTGCCTGGGCTTCCAGGTCCGGGTGCCTGTGGGGTCCCCCCCTCCCTGCCCCCTTCTCCTGCCCCCCCGCGCTGCCATGACACGCGGTGCGGAGGTACAAAAAAGCCACCCCCTCACAGCCACTTGGGGGTTGGAACTTTCAACTAACGCTATATAAGTATCAGTTTCTGTACTTTATTGGTATGCGAAACTTCCGGAACCCTTATTCCGGCAAGATTTTGGAAGCGCGCAAGCGCTACTCTTTTTTTTTTATGATGTGAGTGTTTCTGGGCGTCCCCTCAGCCCCCGCAGGCATCTTTACGCGCGTCCACGGCGCCTGCGATCCGTTTTTCATCTGGGCGGCCCAGTGGCTTCGCCTGGGCTTCCAGGTCCGGGTGCCTGTGGGGTTCCCTCCCCCGCGCTGCCATGACACGCGGTGCGGAGGTACAAAAAAAGCCACCCCCCTCACAGCCACTTGGGGGGTTGGAACTTTCAACTAACGCTATATAAGTATCAGTTTCTGTACGAAATTTATAATATATAAAATTTACGAAAAAGTCGTTTTTTATGTACCCCCGTACAAAAAACTTCCAAGGCCCAGCCCTTGGCACCAAATTTTGCAACCTCACCTCCCCGAATCCACCGAGCCCCCCCCGGGAGCTCGGTGACAGACCCCTCCGACCCCCCACCGGACGGGCGGAAGGTGAGGCAAAAAATGGGGACCCCCAAAAAAGAGGGTCCAGACATTCGCAATTTTTTTCCGGCAACCCGCCAAAAGACGCGTATCCGGTTTCCGCAGATAACCGCACTCAATTAATGCGCGCGGGAAAACGGATTAAAGGCGTGCACTCGGGAACGTCGGACGACGAACGGTCGAAAAATTGTGAGCATTTCGAAAACGAGGAAGGGTCAAATTGCCAACGCGATTTTGACACAAAACGGCCCTTTGACAGGTATTCAAACACCGCGGAAACCTACACCTCCAAATCGAACCACGGTAGTCATCTAATGCTCCAGGAAAAACGGACAGAACGTTTTAAATCCACAGCATCAGACGACACACGGTCGAAAAGTTGTGAGCATTTCGAAAATGACGAACAGTCAAATTGCCAACGCGATTTTGACGAAAAACAGCCCCTTGGCAGGTACCGAAAAATCCCGGAAACCTACACCTCCAAATCGAACCACGGTAGTCATTTAACGCTACAGGAAAAACGGAGAAAACGTTTTAAATCCACAGCATCGGACGACACACGGTCGAAAAGTTGTGAGCATTTCGAAAATGACGAACAGTCAAATTGCCAACGCGATTTTGACGCAAAACAGCCCCTTGGCAGGTACCGAAAAATCCCGGAAACCTACACCTCCAAATCGAACCACGGTAGTCATCTAACGCTACAGGAAAAACGGAGAAAACGTTTTAAATCCACAGCATCGGACGACACACGGTCGAAAAGTTATGAGCATTTCGAAAATGACGAAAATGACGAACAATCAAATTGCCAACGCGATTTTGACGCAAAACAGCCCTTTGACAGGTATTCAAACACCGCGGAAACCTACACCTACAAATCGAACCACGGTAGTCATTTAACGCTACAGGAAAAACGGAGAAAACGTTTTAAATCCACAGCACCGGACGACACACGGTCGAAAAGTTGTGAGCATTTCGAAAATGACGAACAGTCAAATTGCCAACGCGATTTTGACAAAAAACAGCCCCTTGGCAGGTACCGAAAAATCCCGGAAACCTACACCTCCAAATCGAACCACGGTGGTCATCTAATGCTACAGGAAAAACGGACAGAACGTTTCAAATCCACAGCATCGGACGACACACGGTCGAAAAGTTATGAGCATTTCGAAAATGACGAAAATGACGAACAATCAAATTGCCAACGCGATTTTGACGAAAAACAGCTCCTTGGCAGGTACCGAAAAATCCCGGAAACCTACACCTCCAAATCGAACCACGGTAGCCATCTAACGCTACAGGAAAAACGGAGAAAACGTTTTAAATCCACAGCATCGGACGACACACGGTCGAAAAGTTATGAGCATTTCGAAAATGACAAAAATGACGAACAATCAAATTGCCAACGCGATTTTGACGCAAAACAGCCTTTAGGCAGGTACCGAAAAATCGCGGAAACCCACACCTCGAAATCGAGCAACGGTAGTCATCTAATGCTCCCGGAAAAATGGATAAAACGTTTTAAATCCGCAGCGTTGGACGACACACGGTCGAAAAGTTATGAGCATTTCGAAAATGTCAAACCGCACGTTTTTCGCACAAAATTTCCCACCCGGAAAGGGGTACCACCACCCCTCCTCCGGGAAAAGTTCGGCCAAAAAAAGTTCGCAGCAGGGGAAATCGAACCCGTGACCCAGAGACCCCCAGCCGCCGCGGGGAGGGTCGCACCGCGGGACCGAGAAAACCCCACATTTTCTCACAAAGACCAAAATTTACCACATAAACTTCCCACCCGGGAAGGGGTACCACCACCCCTCCGGGAGAAGGGCGTCCAAAAAAAGTCCGCAGCAGGGGAAATCGAACCCGGGACCCGGAGACCCCCAGCCACCGCGGGGAGGGTCGCACAGAAGGACCGAGAATACACCACATTTTCTCACAAAGACCAAAATTTACCACATAAACTTCCCACCCGGGAAGGGGTAACACCACCCCTCCGGGAGAAGGGCGTCCAAAAAAAGTCCGCAGCAGGGGAAATCGAACCCGTGACCCAGAGACCCCCAGCCGCCGCGGGGAGGGACGCACCGCGTGAACGAGAAAACCCCACATTTTCTCAAAAGGACCAAAATTTATCACGATTTGACGTTTTGCTCGCGGACATCGCCCGGACAAAAATGCTCACGACGGCCGTCGTTGAGCACATTTCCTTTGCGGAGCGGCTTTTCCAGAGACACACGGACATTCTCAAACGCCACTTCGCATGGGCGAACCCATCGCGAGAGAGTTTTTACTACTGCACAGCGGTCGACCAAAACGGCCGAGCCTGCACATACGCAAACGGGTGCGAAAAAACAGTCCAGGAACACATTCGCGAAAATCACGCCGGCACGCGGGCGATCCCAAGATGGTTCGGACTTTCGCGCTTCCACGGCGGAATGGCAAATGTCGGCCCGTCCTGCGCAATAACCGCCGCAATCGCCGCATTAATGACCATGAAAACGAAATTCGACCCACACCCGGTGTTGACGAGAGCCTTCCGAGAATCAAATTTCGAAGCCTCAAAAGAATTGGTTCGAGAACTGGCGCTTTCGCTCCCCGCAACGGTCGGTATGGTTTTGCAAACGGTTGCGGCACGCGATGGCGCGACAGCGGCGCTGTTCAACGCGAACCGCCGGGAAGATCTCTACTGCAACGCGTGCGGCGCCACAACGGAGGGCCACCTGACACCACAACCCGCGATTGGGACATACGAAACGGCGCCCGGAAACCCACACGGAACCACGGCAGCAGCACTCAGCCAAGGCTTCGGACCCAGCTGGGCACCGTCACGCGAAAGCTGCGGGCACTGCGGTGCGGACGGTGGTGCGACAACGGCCCTGGGGCAATTTTTCTTCGACCAGGCGGCCGCCTTCACCATCGTGGCGTCCAGGGGCGCAAAACAGACGGACGGCATGGCCGAAATACCGCTGGAAATGTCGCTTCCCACGGCCGAGCGCACCACCGCACGTTTCCACCTACACGCCGCGATCTGCGCCACGACCCCCCACCACGTGGCCGCATACGTTGCCGAGCGCGAAAACGGCGAGATTTTTTGGCACAAATACGACGGTACACGCCACGAAAAGGACGTACCACCACCAAACCCGGCGAACATCGACACCGTGATCTTCGCCCGGGCGCCTCCCACCGCGGCCCGGACGGCCACGGGGGGCGAGGACGATGACGAGGAGGGTGGGGGCGATGCCGGGGACCCCGCGGAAGCCGCCGCGACCGCACCGCCGCCACCCGAGAGAAGCCGCGACGCCAGCGGACGGTTTTTCTATGGACAAGACCCGCCCGGGACCGGGCCCGAGGAGGAGAACGGCAGGGACGGCGAGGAGGACGAGGAGGCGGCGGCCGGGCGAAACGAAGACCCCACCGCCGCACCACCGCAGATACCAGCACCGCCGGCGCCACCGAACACCGACGGCGAAGAGCCGGACGACATGAGCGAGCACGGCGGCACCGATGCCGGCACCGAGGCGGCCACCACGGAGCCGCGACGGGACTTTTGGCACGGGGAAAACGCCGACGCGCGCCGCGTCGGACCGCGCACGTGCCCGTTATGCCCGCGCGCCTGGTCATCACAAGCCCGCCGGCCACAGCAGATCAGCCACCTTAATACCATTCACGCGCGCGAAACCGCCACGGTCGACGCCATGAAAGCGGCTGGCGTGGATCGCTGCACTCTGTGCGGCGATTTTTTGACAGCGTCCGGAAACGCGCGGATCGCACACCGCAAAAAATGTGGCGAATTTGAAACGCGCGCCGCCCATAACCGAAAACGGGCCCGGCCGGACCCGCGCACACCGCCGGGGGACGAAAACGCCGACGGGGAAACACCCGCCACCACCATCACACCATCGCCGCCGCGCCGCCGCGCGCCGCCGACGGAGGAGGACGAGGAGTGGACGCGGGAATTCCCCGCCACGATTCGGACGCTTAGAAAACAGGAATGGGGACACTGGGCCGAGGCGGTCGGCCAAACCCTCCTCGGGTACACCGCGGCCGCCGCCGCGGGACGCCACCAACGCCAGCTTGCACTCACAGAGCTGGTGCGCACCCGGCTCGCCAAGCCGCGCGCGCAGACGCGGGGAGGAGACGACGAAGCGCAAGAAGAGCCCCGCGGCGAGAACGAGGAGACGGCCACGACCAACCCAACCCCACCAGCCACGCGGGAAGAGAGGGAAGAGGACGAACCGTACACAGGCCACGCCGGAGCCACACGGAGGCCGAACACGGAGGAACATCTCCCCACCAGCGGCGGACACACGGCAGAAGAACGCCACACACGCCGCATCCTTCACCAGCTCTCGCTTGGGGCCCTCGGAAAAGCAGCGCGCACGCTTTTCCAGGCACAACTCCCGCGCGCACGCGCCAGCGAGGTGCTGGACCAGCTTCGCGCACTTCATCCCCAGGAAAATCCCGCAGACTACCCGCACCCACCGCAGACGCCTTTTCCACACGGTTTAAAACCGGAGAAGGTCAAAGGAGTGGTGCTGAAGCGGCTCGGCCGAGCCGCCGCGCCGGGACTTGACGGTTGGACCCGGGAACTGCTCGTTCCCGTGGTCGAAAATTCGGCGCTTTTGGCGGAGACAACGGCGCTCATCCAGGACATCCTTGCCGGAAACGTTTCGCCGTCCTTCGCGTACCGCCTCCGCGCGTGCGTTGTCCACCCGTTTTTGAAAGAGGCGGGCTCCACGAAGGTCCGGCCGATCACGCCGGAGTCTGTATGGCTGAAAATCGCCTCGCATCTCGCCCTTGATGCGGTGGAAAAGCCGTTTCGTGACACATTTCGTGGGTGGCAATTCGGGGTGTGGGGTGACGCCGCCGAGGCGGTTGCCCAGATTCGGGCGACATACGCGAGCGAATCGGCCGACACGCTTGTCGCGCTGGACGCGGCAAACGCGTACAATCGTGTTTCCCGGGCGGGTGTTTTGGGGGCGGCGTTCCGTCAACAAGCCCTCCGCCACACGTTTGGTGTGGTGGACCTTTCCCTCGGGGAGCCTGGGGCACTTGGCGTCTACGAAGGCGGCCGCCGAGTAGAGCAATTCTGGTCGACGCGCGGCGTCCGCCAGGGTATGGTGCTCAGCCCCCTCCTCTTCGCCAACGCCGTGGCGGAGACGCTGCGGCCGATTATGGCGGCGCACCCGCTCGCCAAAGTGACGGCATATCTGGACGACTTGACGGTTGTCGGTCCCAGGGCGGCTGTCCAGGCGTTTTTGGACGAGGCGGGGCCGGCACTCGCAGCCACCGGCTTCGACATCAACCCGGCGAAAAGCCACCACCTGTCCAAAAACACGGCGCCGGAGCCAGTGACGGTATCCGGGGTGGTGGTGCCGCTGGCGGCCGGAGTGGTGCGCATCCTCGGCGCCGGCTTCCGAGGCGACGGCGCGCCGGTGGACGAATGGGTGTGGGAAAAAACGCGCCAGTACGAGGCGTACTTCTCCGCCCTTGGCGGCGAGCAGCTTCCCCGCCACGCGCGCATGAACCTGCTGCGCGCGTCCGCGCTGCCGCGGCTAACTTTTCTTTTGCGAACGCACAGCGCAGAGGAACTGCACGACAGCGCGGCGTGGTTCGACGACCGCGTCCTCCACACGCTGTCGGCGCTCATCGGCGGCGCGCCTGTCGAGGGCGCCGCCGCCCTCCTTGCCAGGCTCCCCCTCGTCATGGGCGGGTGCGGGCTGCGGTCGCAGCTGGCAATCTCGCGGTTCGCGGTGCAGAGCGTTGGCCGGAAAGGCGCGCAACAGACACACACGCACCAAGTTGACCAACACAACCTTGAGGCCCTCAAAACTCTCCTCCCGGAGCCTGCCCTCGAGATTGTGAAGGCCAACGCGGCGCCCGGTGCTACGCGCGCCCTGACTGACCCGGCGCTTCGCCTCGGCGACTTCCCCTTCGAGGTTCTCGCTCGCCAGCGGCTCCTCATGAGAGTTTTGCGTCCCGAGGTGCGGTGCGCATGCGGGGCGGACGCGGACAACGCGCACGTGAATGTGTGTCCGTCGGTTCCCGGCGGTCCGCGCATCCAGCGGCACAACCGCGTCCTTTCGGCGATCGAAGCGTGGGCAAAACGACTTGGATTTTCTGTGGTTGCAGAGCCCCGGGTGAGCAGCACGAGCGGCGAGAGGCTCGATCTGAGCATCGCCGCGGCGGGCGGAACGTTCGCCACGGACGTGGTGATCACCTTCCCCGGCCGGACCCGCAGCGCCCAGCAAAACCCCCTTCAGCAGGCACACGCCGGGAAAAAGCGCAAGTGGGGCAGTTGGGCGGTGGAAACCGGCACGGTGTTCGCGCCCGTTTCGCTGGAATCAACCGGGGGTCTCCACAAGGAAAGTTTCCAATGGTTGCTTGCCGTCGCGGGCTCCGCGAATTTCCCCTTCTCCGCGCGAACCGCCTTCGAGGAACTGCTTTCGAGTATTTCCCAGGCGCTTCACGAGGGCAACGCCTATCTCTATGAGGCTGTTCGTGCCAATTGGGCCCGGAGACTTCTCACCCACTGAAAAATAATGAAACCCAGGCGGTGATCATGACCAATTTCGCCCCATGAACCGGCTCTTCGCTCACTTCCCGCCCCAGGCGCTTCTGAAAGCTACCGGGCTTAACCCCCAGAAATCCCCCCTTGACCCCCCCCCCCCCCCACGACGCCCATCCGCACCCGGCCACTAAGCCAGGGTCGGCTAAGACGTCTGTGAGCCCTAAAGTTTTCCTTTTGAACTTGTTTCCCTTTTTTCGCGCGAGATGTGACCTCGGCAGCTGTACGTTTTCTAGAGTGACTAGCATAATTAGCATAATTTTTCCCTCTCAAAACCCGAATAAAACTCACGATAGGGGCTCCATGAGCTACAGGGCATTGCGGAGAACACCTCGACTGCTGATCGTGGTTGCTTCTCACGGAAACCGGGTTTTTTCGACACTTGGAGCGTTTTCAGTTTCCGTTCGGCAATGACTATATAACGCGTTGGCCTGGGGCGTTATATATAAAATATAAGTATCAGTTTCTGTACTTTATTGGTATGCGAAACTTCCGGAACCCTTATTCCGGCAAGATTTTGGAAGCGCGCAAGCGCTACTCTTTTTTTTTTATGATGTGAGTGTTTCTGGGCGTCCCTCAGCCCCCGCAGGCATCTTTACGCGCGTCCACGGCGCCTGCGATCCGTTTTTTCATCTGGGCGGCCCAGTGGCTCTCTGCCTGGGCTTCCAGCGTCCGGTGCCTGTGGGGTCCCCCTCCCTGCCCCCTTCTCCTGCTCCCCCCGCGCTGCCATGACACGCGGTGCGGAGGTACAAAAAAAGCCACCCCCTCACAGCCACTTGGGGGTTGGAACTTTCAACTAACGCTATATAAGTATCAGTTTCTGTACTTTATTGGTATGCGAAACTTCCGGAACCCTTATTCCGGCAAGATTTTGAAGCGCGCAAGCGCTACTCTTTTTTTTATGATGTGAGTGTTTCTGGGCGTCCCCTCAGCCCCCGCAGGCATCTTTACGCGCGTCCACGGCGCCTGCGATCCGTTTTTTCATCTGGGCGGCCCAGTGGCTCTCTGCCTGGGCTTCCAGGTCCGGGTGCCTGTGGGGTCCCCCCTCCCTGCCCCCCTTCTCCTGCCCCCCCGCGCTGCCATGACACGCGGTGCGGAGGTACAAAAAGCCACCCCCTCACAGCCACTTGGGGGTTGGAACTTTCAACTAACGCTATATAAGTATCAGTTTCTGTACTTTATTGGTATGCGAAACTTCCGGAACCCTTATTCCGGCAAGATTTTGAAGCGCGCAAGCGCTACTCTTTTTTATGATGTGAGTGTTTCTGGGCGTCCCCTCAGCCCCCGCAGGCATCTTTACGCGCGTCCACGGCGCCTGCGATCCGTTTTTTCATCTGGGCGGCCCAGTGGCTCTCTGCCTGGGCTTCCAGCGTCCGGGTGCCTGTGGGTCCCCCTCCTGCCCCTCTCCTGCCCCGCGCTGCCATGACACGCGGTGCGGAGGTACAAAAAGCCACCCCCTCACAGCCACTTGGGGGTTGGAACTTTCAACTAACGCTATATAAGTATCAGTTTCTGTACTTTATTGGTATGCGAAACTTCCGGAACCCTTATTCCGGCAAGATTTTGAAGCGCGCAAGCGCTACTCTTTTTTTTATGATGTGAGTGTTTCTGGCGTCCCTCAGCCCCCGCAGGCATCTTTACGCGCGTCCACGGCGCCTGCGATCCGTTTTTTCATCTGGGCGGCCCAGTGGCTCTCTGCCTGGGCTTCCGCGTCCGGGTGCCTGTGGGGTCCCCCTCCCTGCCCCCCTTCTCCTGCCTCCCTCCCCGCGCTGCCATGACACGCGGTGCGGAGGTACAAAAAGCCACCCCCTCACAGCCACTTGGGGGTTGGAACTTTCAACTAACGCTATATAAGTATCAGTTTCTGTACTTTATTGGTATGCGAAACTTCCGGAACCCTTATTCCGGCAAGATTTTGAAGCGCGCAAGCGCTACTCTTTTTTTTATGATGTGAGTGTTTCTGGGCGTCCCCTCAGCCCCCGCAGGCATCTTTACGCGCGTCCACGGCGCCTGCGATCCGTTTTTTCATCTGGGCGGCCCAGTGGCTCTCTGCCTGGGCTTCCGCGTCCGGGTGCCTGTGGGGTCCCCCCCTCCCTGCCCCCCTTCTCCTGCCCTCCCCGCGCTGCCATGACACGCGGTGCGGAGGTACAAAAAGCCACCCCCTCACAGCCACTTGGGGGTTGGAACTTTCAACTAACGCTATATAAGTATCAGTTTCTGTACTTTATTGGTATGCGAAACTTCCGGAACCCTTATTCCGGCAAGATTTTGAAGCGCGCAAGCGCTACTCTTTTTTTTATGATGTGAGTGTTTCTGGGCGTCCCTCAGCCCCCGCAGGCATCTTTACGCGCGTCCACGGCGCCTGCGATCCGTTTTTTCATCTGGGCGGCCCAGTGGCTCTCTGCCTGGGCTTCCAGCGTCCGGGTGCCTGTGGGGTCCCCCTCCCTGCCCCCTTCTCCTGCCCCCCTGCGCTGCCATGACACGCGGTGCGGAGGTACAAAAAGCCACCCCCTCACAGCCACTTGGGGGTTGGAACTTTCAACTAACGCTATATAAGTATCAGTTTCTGTACTTTATTGGTATGCGAAACTTCCGGAACCCTTATTCCGGCAAGATTTTGAAGCGCGCAAGCGCTACTCTTTTTTTTATGATGTGAGTGTTTCTGGGCGTCCCCTCAGCCCCCGCAGGCATCTTTACGCGCGTCCACGGCGCCTGCGATCCGTTTTTTCATCTGGGCGGCCCAGTGGCTCTCTGCCTGGGCTTCCAGGTCCGGTGCCTGTGGGTCCCCCTCCCTGCCCCCTTCTCCTGCCTCCGCGCTGCCATGACACGCGGTGCGGAGGTACAAAAAGCCACCCCCTCACAGCCACTTGGGGGTTGGAACTTTCAACTAACGCTATATAAGTATCAGTTTCTGTACTTTATTGGTATGCGAAACTTCCGGAACCCTTATTCCGGCAAGATTTTGAAGCGCGCAAGCGCTACTCTTTTTTTTTATGATGTGAGTGTTTCTGGGCGTCCCTCAGCCCCCGCAGGCATCTTTACGCGCGTCCACGGCGCCTGCGATCCGTTTTTTCATCTGGGCGGCCCAGTGGCTCTCTGCCTGGGCTTCCAGCGTCCGGGTGCCTGTGGGGTCCCCCCTCCCTGCCCCCTTCTCCTGCCCCCCCGCGCTGCCATGACACGCGGTGCGGAGGTACAAAAAGCCACCCCCTCACAGCCACTTGGGGGTTGGAACTTTCAACTAACGCTATATAAGTATCAGTTTCTGTACTTTATTGGTATGCGAAACTTCCGGAACCCTTATTCCGGCAAGATTTTGAAGCGCGCAAGCGCTACTCTTTTTTTTATGATGTGAGTGTTTCTGGGCGTCCCCTCAGCCCCCGCAGGCATCTTTACGCGCGTCCACGGCGCCTGCGATCCGTTTTTTCATCTGGGCGGCCCAGTGGCTCTCTGCCTGGGCTTCCGCGTCCGGGTGCCTGTGGGTCCCCCTCCCTGCCCCCTTCTCCTGCCCCCCCGCGCTGCCATGACACGCGGTGCGGAGGTACAAAAAGCCACCCCCTCACAGCCACTTGGGGGTTGGAACTTTCAACTAACGCTATATAAGTATCAGTTTCTGTACTTTATTGGTATGCGAAACTTCCGGAACCCTTATTCCGGCAAGATTTTGAAGCGCGCAAGCGCTACTCTTTTTTTATGATGTGAGTGTTTCTGGGCGTCCCTCAGCCCCCGCAGGCATCTTTACGCGCGTCCACGGCGCCTGCGATCCGTTTTTTCATCTGGGCGGCCCAGTGGCTCTCTGCCTGGGCTTCCAGCGTCCGGGTGCCTGTGGGGTCCCCCTCCCTGCCCCCCTTCTCCTGCCCCCCCGCGCTGCCATGACACGCGGTGCGGAGGTACAAAAAGCCACCCCCTCACAGCCACTTGGGGGTTGGAACTTTCAACTAACGCTATATAAGTATCAGTTTCTGTACTTTATTGGTATGCGAAACTTCCGGAACCCTTATTCCGGCAAGATTTTGAAGCGCGCAAGCGCTACTCTTTTTTTTATGATGTGAGTGTTTCTGGGCGTCCCCTCAGCCCCCGCAGGCATCTTTACGCGCGTCCACGGCGCCTGCGATCCGTTTTTTCATCTGGGCGGCCCAGTGGCTCTCTGCCTGGGCTTCCAGCGTCCGGGTGCCTGTGGGGTCCCCCCTCCCTGCCCCCCTTCTCCTGCCTCCCCCCGCGCTGCCATGACACGCGGTGCGGAGGTACAAAAAGCCACCCCCTCACAGCCACTTGGGGGTTGGAACTTTCAACTAACGCTATATAAGTATCAGTTTCTGTACTTTATTGGTATGCGAAACTTCCGAACCCTTATTCCGGCAAGATTTTGAAGCGCGCAAGCGCTACTCTTTTTTTTATGATGTGAGTGTTTCTGGGCGTCCCCTCAGCCCCCGCAGGCATCTTTACGCGCGTCCACGGCGCCTGCGATCCGTTTTTTCATCTGGGCGGCCCAGTGGCTCTCTGCCTGGGCTTCCAGGTCCGGGTGCCTGTGGGGTCCCCCTCCCTGCCCCCCTTCTCCTGCCCCCCCGCGCTGCCATGACACGCGGTGCGGAGGTACAAAAAGCCACCCCCTCACAGCCACTTGGGGGTTGGAACTTTCAACTAACGCTATATAAGTATCAGTTTCTGTACTTTATTGGTATGCGAAACTTCCGGAACCCTTATTCCGGCAAGATTTTGGAAGCGCGCAAGCGCTACTCTTTTTTTTTTATGATGTG
Organism: Porcisia hertigi; assembly: GCF_017918235.1. Lineage (NCBI taxonomy): Eukaryota > Euglenozoa > Kinetoplastea > Trypanosomatida > Trypanosomatidae > Porcisia > Porcisia hertigi. The sequence continues at coordinate 320,928 of NC_090561.1, forward strand.
AGTGTTTCTGGGCGTCCCCTCAGCCCCCGCAGTCATCTTAGCGCGTCCACGGCGCCTGCGATCCGTTTTTTCATCTGGGCGGCCCAGTGGCTCTCTGCCTGGCTCCACGTCCGGTGCCTGTGGGGTCCTCCCCGCGCTGCCATGACACGCGGTGCGGAGCGTACAAAAAGCCACCCCCTCACAGCCACTTGGGGGTTGGAACTTTCAACTAACGCTATATAAGTATCAGTTTCTGTACTTTATTGGTATGTGAAACTTCCGGAACCCTTATTCCGGCAAGATTTTGAAGCGCGCAAGCGCTACTCTTTTTTATGATGTGAGTGTTTCTGAGCGTCCCTCAGCCCCCGCAGGCATCTTTACGCGCGTCCACGGCGCCTGCGATCCGTTTTTTCATCTGGGCGGCCCAGTGGCTCTCGCCTGGGCTTCCAGGTCCGGTGCCTGTGGGTCCCCCTCCCTGCCCCCCTTCTCCTGCCCCCCCCGCGCTGCCATGACACGCGGTGCGGAGGTGCAAAAAAGCCACCCCCTCACAGCCACTTGGGGGTTGGAACTTTCAACTAACGCTATATAAGTATCAGTTTCTGTACTTTATTGGTATGCGAAACTTCCGGAACCCTTATTCCGGCAAGATTTTGAAGCGCGCAAGCGCTACTCTTTTTTTATGATGTGAGTGTTTCTGGGCGTCCCCTCAGCCCCCGCAGGCATCTTTACGCGCGTCCACGGCGCCTGCGATCCGTTTTTTCATCTGGGCGGCCCAGTGGCTCTCTGCCTGGGCTTCCAGCGTCCGGGTGCCTGTGGGGTCCCTCCCTGCCCTCCCTCCTCCGCGCTGCCATGACACGCGGTGCGGAGGTACAAAAAGCCACCCCCTCACAGCCACTTGGGGGTTGGAACTTTCAACTAACGCTATATAAGTATCAGTTTCTGTACTTTATTGGTATGCGAAACTTCCGGAACCCTTATTCCGGCAAGATTTTGAAGCGCGCAAGCGCTACTCTTTTTTTTATGATGTGAGTGTTTCTGGGCGTCCCCTCAGCCCCCGCAGGCATCTTTACGCGCGTCCACGGCGCCTGCGATCCGTTTTTTCATCTGGGCGGCCCAGTGGCTCTCTGCCTGGGCTTCCAGCGTCCGGGTGCCTGTGGGGTCCCCCCTCCCTGCCCCCCTTCTCCTGCCTCCCTCCCCGCGCTGCCATGACACGCGGTGCGGAGGTACAAAAAGCCACCCCCTCACAGCCACTTGGGGGTTGGAACTTTCAACTAACGCTATATAAGTATCAGTTTCTGTACTTTATTGGTATGCGAAACTTCCGGAACCCTTATTCCGGCAAGATTTTGAAGCGCGCAAGCGCTACTCTTTTTTTTATGATGTGAGTGTTTCTGGGCGTCCCCTCAGCCCCTGCAGGCATCTTTACGCGCGTCCACGGCGCCTGCGATCCGTTTTTTCATCTGGGCGGCCCAGTGGCTCTCTGCCTGGGCTTCCGCGTCCGGTGCCTGTGGGTCCCCCCTCCCTGCCCCCTTCTCCTGCCTCCCCGCGCTGCCATGACACGCGGTGCGGAGGTACAAAAAGCCACCCCCTCACAGCCACTTGGGGGTTGGAACTTTCAACTAACGCTATATAAGTATCAGTTTCTGTACTTTATTGGTATGCGAAACTTCCGGAACCCTTATTCCGGCAAGATTTTGAAGCGCGCAAGCGCTACTCTTTTTTTTATGATGTGAGTGTTTCTGGGCGTCCCTCAGCCCCCGCAGGCATCTTTACGCGCGTCCACGGCGCCTGCGATCCGTTTTTTCATCTGGGCGGCCCAGTGGCTCTCTGCCTGGGCTTCCGCGTCCGGGTGCCTGTGGGGTCCCCCCTCCCTGCCCCCTTCTCCTGCCCTCCGCGCTGCCATGACACGCGGTGCGGAGGTACAAAAAGCCACCCCTCACAGCCACTTGGGGGTTGGAACTTTCAACTAACGCTATATAAGTATCAGTTTCTGTACTTTATTGGTATGCGAAACTTCCGGAACCCTTATTCCGGCAAGATTTTGAAGCGCGCAAGCGCTACTCTTTTTTTTTATGATGTGAGTGTTTCTGGGCGTCCCCTCAGCCCCCGCAGGCATCTTTACGCGCGTCCACGGCGCCTGCGATCCGTTTTTTCATCTGGGCGGCCCAGTGGCTCTCTGCCTGGGCTTCCAGCGTCCGGTGCCTGTGGGGTCCCCCTCCCTGCCCCCCTTCTCCTGCCCCTCCCCGCGCTGCCATGACACGCGGTGCGGAGGTACAAAAGCCACCCCCTCACAGCCACTTGGGGGTTGGAACTTTCAACTAACGCTATATAAGTATCAGTTTCTGTACTTTATTGGTATGCGAAACTTCCGGAACCCTTATTCCGGCAAGATTTTGGAAGCGCGCAAGCGCTACTCTTTTTTTTTATGATGTGAGTGTTTCTGGGCGTCCCTCAGCCCCCGCAGGCATCTTTACGCGCGTCCACGGCGCCTGCGATCCGTTTTTTCATCTGGGCGGCCCAGTGGCTCTCTGCCTGGGCTTCCGCGTCCGGGTGCCTGTGGGTCCCCCTCCCTGCCCCCTTCTCCTGCCCCCCGCGCTGCCATGACACGCGGTGCGGAGGTACAAAAAAAGCCACCCCCCTCACAGCCACTTGGGGGGTTGGAACTTTCAACTAACGCTATATAAGTATCAGTTTCTGTACTTTATTGGTATGCGAAACTTCCGGAACCCTTATTCCGGCAAGATTTTGGAAGCGCGCAAGCGCTACTCTTTTTTTTTTATGATGTGAGTGTTTCTGGGCGTCCCCTCAGCCCCCGCAGGCATCTTTACGCGCGTCCACGGCGCCTGCGATCCGTTTTTTCATCTGGGCGGCCCAGTGGCTCTCTGCCTGGGCTTCCAGCGTCCGGTGCCTGTGGGGTCCCCCCTCCCTGCCCCCCTTCTCCTGCCTCCCTCCCCGCGCTGCCATGACACGCGGTGCGGAGGTACAAAAAGCCACCCCCTCACAGCCACTTGGGGGTTGGAACTTTCAACTAACGCTATATAAGTATCAGTTTCTGTACTTTATTGGTATGCGAAACTTCCGGAACCCTTATTCCGGCAAGATTTTGAAGCGCGCAAGCGCTACTCTTTTTTTTATGATGTGAGTGTTTCTGGGCGTCCCTCAGCCCCCGCAGGCATCTTTACGCGCGTCCACGGCGCCTGCGATCCGTTTTTTCATCTGGGCGGCCCAGTGGCTCTCTGCCTGGGCTTCCAGCGTCCGGGTGCCTGTGGGGTCCCCCCTCCCTGCCCCCTTCTCCTGCCCCTCCCGCGCTGCCATGACACGCGGTGCGGAGGTACAAAAAGCCACCCCCTCACAGCCACTTGGGGGTTGGAACTTTCAACTAACGCTATATAAGTATCAGTTTCTGTACTTTATTGGTATGCGAAACTTCCGGAACCCTTATTCCGGCAAGATTTTGAAGCGCGCAAGCGCTACTCTTTTTTTTATGATGTGAGTGTTTCTGGGCGTCCCCTCAGCCCCCGCAGGCATCTTTACGCGCGTCCACGGCGCCTGCGATCCGTTTTTTCATCTGGGCGGCCCAGTGGCTCTCTGCCTGGGCTTCCGCGTCCGGGTGCCTGTGGGTCCCCCTCCCTGCCCCCTTCTCCTGCCCCCCCGCGCTGCCATGACACGCGGTGCGGAGGTACAAAAAGCCACCCCCTCACAGCCACTTGGGGGTTGGAACTTTCAACTAACGCTATATAAGTATCAGTTTCTGTACTTTATTGGTATGCGAAACTTCCGGAACCCTTATTCCGGCAAGATTTTGAAGCGCGCAAGCGCTACTCTTTTTTTTATGATGTGAGTGTTTCTGGGCGTCCCCTCAGCCCCCGCAGGCATCTTTACGCGCGTCCACGGCGCCTGCGATCCGTTTTTTCATCTGGGCGGCCCAGTGGCTCTCTGCCTGGGCTTCCAGCGTCCGGTGCCTGTGGGGTCCCCCCTCCCTGCCCCCCTTCTCCTGCCTCCCCCGCGCTGCCATGACACGCGGTGCGGAGGTACAAAAAGCCACCCCCTCACAGCCACTTGGGGGGTTGGAACTTTCAACTAACGCTATATAAGTATCAGTTTCTGTACTTTATTGGTATGCGAAACTTCCGGAACCCTTATTCCGGCAAGATTTTGGAAGCGCGCAAGCGCTACTCTTTTTTTTTTATGATGTGAGTGTTTCTGGGCGTCCCCTCAGCCCCCGCAGGCATCTTTACGCGCGTCCACGGCGCCTGCGATCCGTTTTTTCATCTGGGCGGCCCAGTGGCTCTCTGCCTGGGCTTCCAGGTCCGGGTGCCTGTGGGGTCCCCCCCCCCCTGCCCCCCTTCTCCTGCCTCCCCGCGCTGCTGACACGCGGTGCGGAGGTACAAAAAGCCACCCCCTCACAGCCACTTGGGGGGTTGGAACTTTCAACTAACGCTATATAAGTATCAGTTTCTGTACTTTATTGGTATGCGAAACTTCCGGAACCCTTATTCCGGCAAGATTTTGGAAGCGCGCAAGCGCTACTCTTTTTTTTTTATGATGTGAGTGTTTCTGGGCGTCCCCTCAGCCCCCGCAGGCATCTTTACGCGCGTCCACGGCGCCTGCGATCCGTTTTTTCATCTGGGCGGCCCAGTGGCTCTCTGCCTGGGCTTCCAGGTCCGGGTGCCTGTGGGGTCCCCCCCCCCCCTCCCTGCCCCCCTTCTCCTGCCTCCCCCGCGCTGCCATGACACGCGGTGCGGAGGTACAAAAAGCCACCCCCTCACAGCCACTTGGGGGTTGGAACTTTCAACTAACGCTATATAAGTATCAGTTTCTGTACTTTATTGGTATGCGAAACTTCCGGAACCCTTATTCCGGCAAGATTTTGAAGCGCGCAAGCGCTACTCTTTTTTTTATGATGTGAGTGTTTCTGGGCGTCCCCTCAGCCCCCGCAGGCATCTTTACGCGCGTCCACGGCGCCTGCGATCCGTTTTTTCATCTGGGCGGCCCAGTGGCTCTCTGCCTGGGCTTCCGCGTCCGGGTGCCTGTGGGGTCCCCCCCTCCCTGCCCCCCTTCTCCTGCCCCCTCCGCGCTGCCATGACACGCGGTGCGGAGGTACAAAAAGCCACCCCCTCACAGCCACTTGGGGGTTGGAACTTTCAACTAACGCTATATAAGTATCAGTTTCTGTACTTTATTGGTATGCGAAACTTCCGGAACCCTTATTCCGGCAAGATTTTGAAGCGCGCAAGCGCTACTTTTTTTTTTATGATGTGAGTGTTTCTGGGCGTCCCTCAGCCCCCGCAGGCATCTTTACGCGCGTCCACGGCGCCTGCGATCCGTTTTTTCATCTGGGCGGCCCAGTGGCTCTCTGCCTGGGCTTCCAGCGTCCGGGTGCCTGTGGGGTCCCCCCTCCCTGCCCCCCTTCTCCTGCTCCCTCCGCGCTGCCATGACACGCGGTGCGGAGGTACAAAAGCCACCCCCTCACAGCCACTTGGGGGTTGGAACTTTCAACTAACGCTATATAAGTATCAGTTTCTGTACTTTATTGGTATGCGAAACTTCCGGAACCCTTATTCCGGCAAGATTTTGAAGCGCGCAAGCGCTACTCTTTTTTTTATGATGTGAGTGTTTCTGGGCGTCCCCTCAGCCCCCGCAGGCATCTTTACGCGCGTCCACGGCGCCTGCGATCCGTTTTTTCATCTGGGCGGCCCAGTGGCTCTCTGCCTGGGCTTCCAGCGTCCGTGCCTGTGGGTCCCCCTCCCTGCCCCCCTTCTCCTGCCTCCCCCGCGCTGCCATGACACGCGGTGCGGAGGTACAAAAAGCCACCCCCTCACAGCCACTTGGGGGTTGGAACTTTCAACTAACGCTATATAAGTATCAGTTTCTGTACTTTATTGGTATGCGAAACTTCCGGAACCCTTATTCCGGCAAGATTTTGAAGCGCGCAAGCGCTACTCTTTTTTTTATGATGTGAGTGTTTCTGGGCGTCCCTCAGCCCCCGCAGGCATCTTTACGCGCGTCCACGGCGCCTGCGATCCGTTTTTTCATCTGGGCGGCCCAGTGGCTCTCTGCCTGGGCTTCCAGCGTCCGGGTGCCTGTGGGTCCCCCCTCCCTGCCCCCCTTCTCCTGCCTCCCCCTGCGCTGCCATGACACGCGGTGCGGAGGTACAAAAAGCCACCCCCTCACAGCCACTTGGGGGTTGGAACTTTCAACTAACGCTATATAAGTATCAGTTTCTGTACTTTATTGGTATGCGAAACTTCCGGAACCCTTATTCCGGCAAGATTTTGAAGCGCGCAAGCGCTACTCTTTTTTTTTATGATGTGAGTGTTTCTGGGCGTCCCCTCAGCCCCCGCAGGCATCTTTACGCGCGTCCACGGCGCCTGCGATCCGTTTTTTCATCTGGGCGGCCCAGTGGCTCTCTGCCTGGGCTTCCAGCGTCCGGGTGCCTGTGGGGTCCCCCCTCCCTGCCCCCCTTCTCCTGCCTCCCTCCGCGCTGCCATGACACGCGGTGCGGAGGTACAAAAGCCACCCCCTCACAGCCACTTGGGGGTTGGAACTTTCAACTAACGCTATATAAGTATCAGTTTCTGTACTTTATTGGTATGCGAAACTTCCGGAACCCTTATTCCGGCAAGATTTTGAAGCGCGCAAGCGCTACTCTTTTTTTTTATGATGTGAGTGTTTCTGGGCGTCCCCTCAGCCCCCGCAGGCATCTTTACGCGCGTCCACGGCGCCTGCGATCCGTTTTTTCATCTGGGCGGCCCAGTGGCTCTCTGCCTGGGCTTCCAGCGTCCGGTGCCTGTGGGGTCCCCCCCTCCCTGCCCCCCTTCTCCTGCCCCCCCGCGCTGCCATGACACGCGGTGCGGAGGTACAAAAGCCACCCCCTCACAGCCACTTGGGGGTTGGAACTTTCAACTAACGCTATATAAGTATCAGTTTCTGTACTTTATTGGTATGCGAAACTTCCGGAACCCTTATTCCGGCAAGATTTTGGAAGCGCGCAAGCGCTACTCTTTTTTTTTTATGATGTGAGTGTTTCTGGGCGTCCCTCAGCCCCCGCAGGCATCTTTACGCGCGTCCACGGCGCCTGCGATCCGTTTTTTCATCTGGGCGGCCCAGTGGCTCTCTGCCTGGGCTTCCGCGTCCGGTGCCTGTGGGGTCCCCCCTCCCTGCCCCCCCTTCTCCTGCCTCCCCTCCGCGCTGCCATGACACGCGGTGCGGAGGTACAAAAAGCCACCCCTCACAGCCACTTGGGGGTTGGAACTTTCAACTAACGCTATATAAGTATCAGTTTCTGTACTTTATTGGTATGCGAAACTTCCGGAACCCTTATTCCGGCAAGATTTTGAAGCGCGCAAGCGCTACTCTTTTTTTTTTATGATGTGAGTGTTTCTGGGCGTCCCCTCAGCCCCCGCAGGCATCTTTACGCGCGTCCACGGCGCCTGCGATCCGTTTTTTCATCTGGGCGGCCCAGTGGCTCTCTGCCTGGGCTTCCAGGTCCGGGTGCCTGTGGGTCCCCTCCCTGCCCCCTTCTCCTGCCTCCCCGCGCTGCCATGACACGCGGTGCGGAGGTACAAAAAGCCACCCCCTCACAGCCACTTGGGGGTTGGAACTTTCAACTAACGCTATATAAGTATCAGTTTCTGTATGAAATTTTTAATATATAAAATTTAAGAAAAAGTCGTTTTTTATGTACCCTCGTACAAAAAACTTCCAAGGCCCGGCCCTTGGCACCAAATTTTGCAACCTCACCTCCCCGAACCCACCGAGCCCCCCGCGGGAGCACGGTGACAGACCCCTCCGGCCCCCCACCGGACGGGCGGAAGGTGAGGCAAAAAATGGGGACCCCCAAAAAAGAGGGTCCAGACATTCGCAAATTTTTTCCGGCAACCCGACAAAAGACACGTACCCGGTTTCCGCAGATAACCGCAGTCAATTAATGCGCACGGGAAAACGGATGAAAGGCGTGCTCTCGGGAACGTCGGACGACGAACGGTCGAAAAGTTGTGAGCATTTCGAAAATGACGAACGGTCAAATTGCCAACGCGATTTTGACGAAAAACAGCCCTTTGGCAGGTACCGAAAAATCTCGGAAACCCACACCTCCAAATCGAACAACGGTAGTCATCTAAAGCTCCCGGAAAAATGGATAAAACGTTTTAAATCCACAGCATCGGACGACACACGGTCGAAAAGTTATGAGCATTTCGAAAATGTCAAACCGCACGGTTTTCGCACAAAATTTCCCACCCGGAAAGGGGTACCACCACCCCTCCTCCGGGAGAAGGGCGTTCAAAAAAAGTTCGCAGCAGGGGAAATCGAACCCGTGACCCAGAGACCCCCAGCCGCCGCGGGGAAAGACGCACCGCGTGACCGAGAAAACCCCACATTTTCTCAAAAGGACCAAAATTTATCACGATTTGACGCTTTGCTCGCGGACATCGCCCGGACAAAAATGCTCACGACGGCCGTCGTTGAGCACATTTCCTTCGCGGAACGGCTTTTCCAGAGGCACACGGGCATTCTCAAACGCCACTTCGCATGGGCGAACCCATCGCGAGAGAGTTTTTACTACTGCACAGCGGTCGACCAAAACGGCCGAGCCTGCACATACGCAAACGGGTGCGAAAAAACAGTCCAGGAACACATTCGCGAAAACCACGCGGGCACGCGGGCGATCCCAAGATGGTTCGGACTTTCGCGCTTCCACGGCGGAATGGCAAATGTCGGCCCGTCCTGCGCAATAACCGCCGCAATCGCCGCACTAATGACCATGAAAACAAAATTCGACCCACACCCGGTGTTGACGAGAGCCTTCCGAGAATCAAATTTCGAAGCCTCAAAAGAATTGGTTCGGGAACTGGCGCTTTCGCTTCCCGCAACGGTCGGTATGGTTTTGCAAACGGTTGCGGCACGCGATGGCGCGACAGCGGCGCTGTTCAACGCGAACCGCCGGGAAGATCTCTACTGCAACGCGTGCGGCGCCACAACGGAGGGCCACCTGACACCACAACCCGCGATTGGAACATACGAAACGGCGCCCGGCAACCCGCACGGAACCACGGCGGCGGCGCCCAGCCAAGGTTTCGGGCCCAGCTGGGCACCGTCACGCGAGGGCTGCGGGCACTGCGGTGCGGACGGTGGTGCGACAACGGCCGTGGGGCAATTTTTCTTCGACCAGGCGGCCGCCTTCACCATCGTGGCCTCCAGGGGCGCAAAACAGACGGACGGCATGGCCGAAATACCGCTGGAGATGCCGCTTCCCACGGCCGAGCGCACCACCGCACGTTTCCACCTACACGCCGCGATCTGCGCCACGACCCCCCACCACGTGGCCGCATACGTTGCGGAGCGCGAAAACGGCGAGATTTTTTGGCACAAATACGACGGTACACGCCACGAAAAGGACGTACCACCACCAAACCCGGCGAGCATCGGCACCGTGATCTTCGCCCGGGCGCCTCCCACCGCGGTCCGGGCGGCCACGGGGGGCGAGGACGATGACGAGGAGGGTGGGGGCGGTGCCGGGGACCCCGCGGAAGCCGCCGCGACCGCACCGCCGCCACCCGAGAGAGGCCGCGACGCCAGCGGGCGGTTTTTCTATGGACAAGACCCGCCCGGGACCGGGCCGGGGGAGGAGAACGGCAGGGACGGCGAGGAGGACGAAGAGGCGGCGGCCGGGCGAAACGAAGACCCCACCGCCGCACCACCACAGATACCAGCACCGCCGGCGCCACCGAGCACCGACGGCGAGGAGCCGGACGACATGAGCGAGCACGGCGGCACCGATGCCGGCACCGGGGCGGCCACCACGGAGCCGCGACGGGACTTTTGGCACGGGGAAAACGCCGACACGCGCCCGTTATGCCCGCGCGCCTGGTCATCACAAGCCCGCCGGCCACAGCAGATCAGCCACCTTAATACCATGCACGCGCGCGAAACCGCCACGGCCGACGCCATGAAGGCGGCCGGCGTGGATCGCTGCACTCTTTGCGGCGAATTTTTGACAGCGTCCGGAAGCGCGCGGATCGCACACCGCAAAAAATGTGGCGAATTTGAAACGCGCGCTGCCCATAACCGAAAACGGGCCCGGGCGGACCCACGCACCCCGCCGGGAGACGGAAACGCCGACGGGGAAACACCCGTCACCGCCGCCACACCACCGCCGCCGCGCCGCCGCGTGCCGCCGACGGAGGAGGACGAGGAGTGGACGCGAGAATTCCCCGCCACGATTCGAACGCTTAGAAAACAGGAATGGGGACACTGGGCCGAGGCCGTTGGTCACACCCTCCTCGGGTACACCGCGGCCGCCGCCGCGGGACGCCACCAACGCCAGCTTGCACTCACCGAGCTGGTGCGCACCCGGCTCGCCAAGCAGCGCGCGCAGACGCGGGGAGGAGACGACGGGCCGCAGGAAGAGCCCCGCGGCGAGAACGAGGAGACGACGACGACCAACCCAACCCCACCAGCCGCGCGGGAAGAGAGGGAAGAGGACGAACCGTACACAGGCCACGCCGGAGCCACACGGAGGCCGAATACGGAGGAACATCTCCCCACCAGCGGCGGACACACGGCAGAAGAACGCCACACACGCCGCATCCTTCACCAGCTCTCGCTTGGAGCCCTCGGAAAAGCAGCGCGCACGCTTTTCCAGGCACAACTCCCGCGCGCACGCGCCAGCGAGGTGCTGGACCAGCTTCGCGCACTTCATCCCCAGGAAAATCCCGCAGACTACCCGCGCCCACCGCAGACGCCTTTTCCACACGGTTTAAAACCGGAGAAGGTCAAAGGAGTGGTGCTGAAGCGGCTCGGCCGAGCCGCCGCGCCGGGACTTGACGGTTGGACCCGGGAACTGCTCGTTCCCGTGGTCGAAAACTCGGCGCTTTTGGCGGAGACAACGGCGCTCATCCAGGACATCCTTGCCGGCAACGTTTCGCCGTCCTTCGCGTACCGCCTCCGCGCGTGCGTTGTCCACCCGTTTTTGAAAGAGGCGGGCTCCACGAAGGTCCGGCCGATCACGCCGGAGTCTGTATGGCTGAAAATCGCCTCGCATCTCGCCCTTGATGCGGTGGAAAAGCCGTTTCGTGACACATTTCGTGGGTGGCAATTCGGGGTGTGGGGTGACGCCGCCGAGGCGGTTGCCCAGATTCGGGCGACATACGCGAGCGAATCGGCCGGCACGCTTGTCGCGCTGGGCGCGGCAAACGCGTACAATCGGGTTTCCCGGGCGGGTGTTCTGGGGGCGGCGTTCCGTCAACAAGCCCTCCGCCACACATTTGGTGTGGGGGACCTTTCCCTCGGGGAGCCCGGGGCACTTGGCGTCTACGAAGGCGGCCGCCGAGTAGAGCAATTCTGGTCGACGCGCGCCGTCCGCCAGGGTATGGTGCTCAGCCCCCTCCTCTTCGCCAACGCCGTGGCGGAGACGCTGCAACCGATTATGGCGGCGCACCCGCTCGCCAAAGTGACGGCATACCTGGACGACTTGACGGTTGTCGGTCCCAGGGCGGCTGCCCAGGCGTTTTTGGACGAGGCGGGCCCGGCACCCGCGGCCACCGGCTTCGACATCAACCCGGCGAAAGGCCACCACCTGTCCAAAAACACGGCGCCGGGGCCGGTGACGGTATCCGGGGTGGTGGTGCCGCTGGCGGCCGGAGTGGTGCGCATCCTCGGCGCCGGCTTCCGCGGCAACGGCGCGCCGGTGGACGAATGGGTGTGGGAGAAAACGCGCCGGCACGAGGCGTGCTTCTCCGCCCTTGGCGGCGAGCAGCCTCCCCGCCACGCGCGCATGAACCTACTGCGCGCGTCCGCGCTGCCGCGGCTAACTTTTCTTTTGCGAACGCACAGCGCAGAGGAACTGCACGACAGCGCGGCGTGGTTCGACGACCGCGTCCTCCACGCGCTGTCGGGGGCGCCGCCGCCCTTCTTGCCAGGCTCCCCCTCGTCATGGGTGGGTGCGGGCTGCGGTCGCAGCTGGCAATCTCGCGGTTCGCGGTGCAGAGCGTCGGCCGGAAAGGCGCGCAACAGACACACACGCACCAGGCTGACCAACACAACCCTGAGGCCCTCAAAACTCTCCTCCCGGAGCCTGCCCTCGATATTGTGGAGGCCAACGCGGCGCCCGGCGCTACGCGCGCCCTGGCTGACCCGGCGCCTCGCCTCGGCGGCTTCCCCTTCGAGGTTCTCGCTCGCCAGCGGCCCCTCATGAGAGTTTTGCGTCCCGAGGTGCGGTGCGCATGCAGGGCGGACGCGGACAACGCGCACGTGAACGTGTGTCCGTCGGTTCCCGGCGGTCCGCGCATCCAGCGGCACAACCGCGTCCTTTCGGCGATCGAAGCGTGGGCAAAACGACTTGGATTTTCTGTGGTTGCAGAGCCCCGGGTGAGCAGCACGAGCGGCGAGAGGCTCGATCTGAGCATCGCCGCGGCGGGCGGAACGTTCGCCACGGACGTGGTGATCACTTTCCCCGGCCGGACCCGCAGCGCCCAGCAAAACCCCCTTCAGCAGGCACACGGACATTCTTAAACGCCACTTCGCATGGGCGAACCCATCGCGAGAGAGTTTTTACTACTGCACAGCGGTCGACCAAAACGGCCGAGCCTGCACATACGCAAGCGGATGCGAAAAAACAGTCCAGGAGCACATTCGCGAAAACCACGCGGGCACGCGGGCGATCCCAAGATGGTTCGGACTTTCGCGCTTCCACGGCGGAATGGCAAATGTCGGCCCGTCCTGCGCAATAACCGCCGCAATCGCCGCACTAATGACCATGAAAACAAAATTCGACCCACACCCGGTGTTGACGAGAGCCTTCCGAGAATCAAATTTCGAAGCCTCAAAAGAATTGGTTCGGGAACTGGCGCTTTCGCTTCCCGCAACGGTCGGTATGGTTTTGCAAACGGTTGCGGCACGCGATGGCGCGACAGCGGCGCTGTTCAACGCGAACCGCCGGGAAGATCTCTACTGCAACGCGTGCGGCGCCACAACGGAGGGCCACCTGACACCACAACCCGCGATTGGAACATACGAAACGGCGCCCGGCAACCCGCACGGAACCACGGCGGCGGCGCCCAGCCAAGGTTTCGGGCCCAGCTGGGCACCGTCACGCGAAAGCTGCGGGCACTGCGGTGCGGACGGTGGTGCGACAACGGCCCTGGGGCAATTTTTCTTCGACCAGGCGGCCGCCTTCACCATCGTGGCGTCCAGGGGCGCAAAACAGACGGACGGCATGGCCGAAATACCGCTGGAAATGTCGCTTCCCACGGCCGAGCGCACCACCGCACGTTTCCACCTACACGCCGCGATCTGCGCCACGACCCCCCACCACGTGGCCGCATACGTTGCCGAGCGCGAAAACGGCGAGATTTTTTGGCACAAATACGACGGTACACGCCACGAAAAGGACGTACCACCACCAAACCCGGCGAGCATCGACACCGTGATCTTCGCCCGGGCGCCTCCCACCGCGGTCCGGGCGGCCACGGGGGGCGAGGACGATGACGAGGGGGGTGAGGGCGGTGCCGAGGACCCCGCGGAGGCCGCCGCGACCGCACCGCCGCCACCCGAGAGAAACCGCGACGCCAGCGGGCGGTTTTTCTATGGACAAGACCCGCCCGGGACCGGGCCGGAGGAGGAGAACGGCAGGGACGGCGAGGAGGACGAGGAGGCGGCGGCCGGGCGAAACGAAGACCCCACCGCCGCACCACCGCAGATACCAGCACCGCCGGCGCCACCGAACACCGACGGCGAAGAGCCGGACGACATGAGCGAGCACGGCGGCACCGATGCCGGCACCGAGGCGGCCACCACGGAGCCGCGACGGGACTTTTGGCACGGGGAAAACGCCGACGCGCGCCGCGTCGGACCGCGCACGTGCCGCGTCGGACCGCGCACGTGCCCGTTATGCCCGCGCGCCTGGTCATCACAAGCCCGCCGGCCACAGCAGATCAGCCACCTTAATACCATTCACGCGCGCGAAACCGCCACGGTCGACGCCATGAAAGCGGCTGGCGTGGATCGCTGCACTCTGTGCGGCGATTTTTTGACAGCGTCCGGAAACGCGCGGATCGCACACCGCAAAAAATGTGGCGAATTTGAAACGCGCGCCGCCCATAACCGAAAACGGGCCCGGCCGGACCCGCGCACACCGCCGGGAGACGAAAACGCCGACGGGGAAACACCCGCCACCACCGTCACAACATCGCCGCCGCGCCGCCGCGCGCCGCCGACGGAGGAGGACGAGGAGTGGACGCGAGAATTCCCCACCACGATTCGAACACTTAGAAAACAGGAATGGGGACACTGGGCCGAGGCCGTTGGCCACACCCTCCTCGGGTACACCGCGGCCGCCGCCGCGGGACGCCACCAACGCCAGCTTGCACTCACCGAGCTGGTGCGCACCCGGCTCGCCAAGCCGCGCGCGCAGCCGCGGGGAGGAGACGACGAAGCGCAAGAAGAGCCCCGCGGCGAGAACGAGGAGACGACGACGACCAACCCAACCCCACCAGCCACGCGGGAAGAGAGGGAGGAGGACGAACCGTACACAGGCCACGCCGGAGCCACACGGAGGCCGAACACGGAGGAACATCTCCCCACCAGCGGCGGACACACGGCAGAAGAACGCCACACACGCCGCATCCCTCACCAGCCCTCGCTTGGGGCCCTCGGAAAAGCAGCGCGCACGCTTTTCCAGGCACAACTCCCGCGCGCACGCGCCAGCGAGGTGTTGGACCAGCTTCGCGCACTTCATCGCCGGGAAAATCCCGCGGACTACCCGCGCCCACCGCAGACGCCTTTTCCGCACGGTTTAAAACCGGAGAAGGTCAAAGGAGTGGTGCCGAGGCGGCTTGGCCGAGCCGCCGCGCCGGGACTTGGCGGCCGGACCCGGGAACTGCTCGTTCCCGTGGTCGAAAATTCGGCGCTTTTGGCGGAGACAACGGCGCTCATCCAGGACATCCTTGCCGGCAACGTTTCGCCGTCTTTCGCGTACCGCCTCCGCGCGTGCGTTGTCCACCCGTTTTTGAAAGAGGCGGGCTCCACAAAGGTCCGGCCGATCACGCCGGAGTCTGTATGGCTGAAAATCGCCTCGCATCTCGCCCTTGATGCTGTGGAAAAGCCGTTTCGTGACACATTTCGTGGGTGGCGATTCGGGGTGTGGGGTGACGCCGCCGAGGCGGTTGCCCAGATTCGGGCGACATACGCGAGCGAACCGGCCGACACGCTTGTCGCGCTGGACGCGGCAAACGCGTACAATCGTGTTTCCCGGGCGGGTGTTTTGGGGGCGGCGTTCCGTCAACAAGCCCTCCGCCACACGTTTGGTGTGGTGGACCTTTCCCTCGGGGAGCCTGGGGCACTTGGCGTCTACGAAGGCGGCCGCCGAGTAGAGCAATTCTGGTCGACGCGCGGCGTCCGCCAGGGTATGGTGCTCAGCCCCCTCCTCTTCGCCAACGCCGTGGCGGAGACGCTGCGGCCGATTATGGCGGCGCACCCGCTCGCCAAAGTGACGGCATATCTGGACGACTTGACGGTTGTCGGTCCCAGGGCGGCTGTCCAGGCGTTTTTGGACGAGGCGGGCCCGGCGCTCGCAGCCACCGGCTTCGACATCAACCCGGCAAAAAGCCACCACCTGTCCAAAAACACGGCGCCGGAGCCGGTGACGGTTTCCGGGGTGGTGGTGCCGCTGGCGGCCGGGGTGGTGCGCATCCTCGGCGCCGGCTTCCGCGGCAACGGCGCGCCGGTGGACGAATGGGTGTGGGAGAAAACGCGCCAGTACGAGGCGTGCTTCTCCGCCCTTGGCGGCGAGCAGCTTCCCCGCCACGCGCGCATGAACCTACTGCGCGCGTCCGCGCTGCCGCGGCTAACTTTTCTTTTGCGAACGCGCAGCGCGGAGGAACTGCACGACAGCGCGGCGTGGTTCGACGACCGCGTCCTCCACGCGCTGTCGGCGCTCATCGGCGGCGCGCCTGTCGAGGGCGCCGCCGCCCTTCTTGCCAGGCCCCCCCTCGTCATGGGTGGGTGCGGGCTGCGGTCGCGGCTGGCGATCTCGCGGTTCGCGGTGCAGAGCGTTGGCCGGAAAGGCGCGCAACAGGCACACACGCACCAAGTTGACCAACACAACCTTGGGGCCCTCAAAACTCTCCTCCCGGAGCCTGCCCTCGAGATTGTGAAGGCCAATGCGGCGCCAGGTGCCACGCGCGCGCTGGCCGACCCGGCGCTTCGCCTCGGCGACTTCCCTTCGAGGTTCTCGCTCGCCAGCGGCCCCTCATGAGAGTTTTGCGTCCCGAGGTGCGGTGCGCATGCAGGGCGGACGCGGACAACGCGCACGTGAACGTGTGTCCGTCGGTTCCCGGCGGTCCGCGCATCCAGCGGCACAACCGCGTCCTTTCGGCGATCGAAGCGTGGGCAAAACGACTTGGATTTTCTGTGGTTGCAGAGCCCCGGGTGAGCAGCACGAGCGGCGAGAGGCTCGATCTGAGCATCGCCGCGGCGGGGGGAACGTTCGCCACGGACGTGGTGATCACTTTCCCCGGCCGGACCCGCAGCGCCCAGCAAAACCCCCTTCAGCAGGCGCACGCCGGGAAGAAACGCAAGTGGGGCAGCTGGGCGGTGGAAACCGGCACGGTGTTCGCGCCCGTTTCGCTGGAATCAACCGGGGGTCTCCACAAGGAAAGTTTCCAATGGTTGCCTGCCGTAGCGGGTTCCGCAAATTTCCCCTTCTCCGCGCGAACCGCCTTCGAGGAACTGCTTTCGAGTATTTCCCAGGCGCTTCACGAGGGCAACGCGTATCTCTATGAGGCTGTTCGTGCCAATTGGGCCCGGAGACTTCTCACCCACTGAAAAATAATGAAACCCAGGCGGTGATCATGACCAATTCCGCCCCATGAACCGGCTCTTCGTCCACTTCCCGCCCCAGGCGCTTCTGAAAGCTACCGGGCTTAACCCTCAGAAATCCCCCCTTGACCCCCCCCCCCGCCACGACGCACATCCGCACCAGGCCACTAAGCCAGGGTCGGCTAAGACGCCTGTGTGCCCTAAAGTTTTTCTTTTGAACTTGTTTCCCCTTTTTCGCGCGAGATGTGACCTCGGCAGCTGCACGTGTTCTTGGGTAAATAGCATGATTTTCCCTTTCAAAACCCGACAAAAACTCACGATTGGGGCCCCATGAGCTACAGGGCATTGCGGAGAACACCTCGACTGCTGATCGCGGTCCCTTCTCAAGGAAACCGGGTTTTTTCGACACTTGGAGCGTTTACCGTTTCCGTTCGGCAATGACTATATAACGCGCCTTCCTGGGGCGTTATAAAAGAAAACATATGCAAAAAAATATAAGTATCAGTTTCTTTATTGGTATGCGAAACTTCCGGAACCCGTATTCCGGCAAGATTTTGGAAGCGCGCAAGCGCTATTCTTTTTTTCTTTTGTGATGTGAGTGTTTCTGGGCGCCCCCTCGTCCCCTGGTGTCTTTTTTTTGGCGCACTGCAGCATGATTGCTTCCAGCGGCGCTGTTAGAACCAGCCTTTGGACCCAAAACGTTCTACCTCAGGGGGAGCCGCGCCCGGGGGGGGGGGGATCCCGGGCGCATTGGGGGGAACGATGTGTTTTTTGGGGGTGCGTTTTTACACGGAAGCTCGGTAAATTGGGGCGACGGCGGCCTACGGGATCGAATGTCGTCGCGGGTTCGGGGCCTCAGAAGCCCAGGGACGCTGGGGTGGTTGGCGCTGCTGGTTTCAGAGTCCGCTGTCTGCTTGTTTTTGTGCTAGGTTACTTTTTTTCAAAGTGGAGCGGTCTTTTTGCCTATGTCTCTTTCATGGGCTTTCGTGCGGGCTTCAATTTTTGGGGATGAAGAGGGTCTCGCTCCGCCCGCGGTTACACTGGCTCCCTTTTTCATACGGCAAAAAGTACAGGCTTAAAACGTCTTTTTTCGCTTCCCCGTGCAAAGTTGACGTGCTCCTAGGTCCTCGAAAACAACAAAACAACGAGCCGTTTACTTTCTTTGCTGCGGATGCTTCAAAGAAGCCAATTGTAGCAAAAAAATGTCATTCTTATTTAGAGGGCTGATTTTTGCGCCCTACAACAGCATCCAGTAACTGCTTCGCCTTGCCATCTTCCATGGCGACAAGGCGATTCCCATCCAAATATATTTCTTTCTGCGCCTCTACCTTTTTTCCTCTTATCTATGACCATACGGCGGCTTTGGGGTGACGAGGGGCTTGCTGAACAAAACGATTAGTGGACTTGACACCCCGAAGCGTAAAACCACATTAGTACAACAGAGCAGGAAGTCAAGGCGAGGTCTAAACAGATGACAGCGACAGGAATCCTCGCCGTTAGCTGTGAGAGCGTTTTGTTTGATGAGGTGGCCGTGAACGATATTCCGGCTTATCGTCCGGTTCAGGTGAGGAACTTGACAGGATCTTCGCTTCTGGTGCACCTCACCGCCACCAGTCCAGTTGTTCGATTCCAGCTTCGCAACGAAAACTATGAAGCAATCAAACGCGTAGAATTTGCCGACACTCTTTCTGTCTACAACGAAGCCTTCGATCTCGTGGGCCTCATCTCTTCCGTTGAATTAGCACCTTTTGAAGAAAAGAACCTAATAGTGTGGTTTCGTGCCGATGCAGTGACGTTTGCACACCTGGTGAGGGCCTCCCAGCCTGTTCCCCAGACCGGATCGTTGCAGTTCGCTGTAGTGAATCACGCACAATCATCATCTCTCAGCAGCGAACCTCACAAGTGGGGAAATAGGTCTTTGGAAGAGCAGCAGTGGGCTACAACCTGCGTCACGATACCGTTCCGTGCAAACGTGTACGTCTCTTGTGTGAAGCTCTCTTCTTCTGAGTTGCATATCACTATGACGCCGAACAAAACTCAAGTGACCGACTTTGTCGTTACTAACACGTCGTGTCAACCGGTGCACTTTGTAATACGCGAACAAGCCATGCCGTTGCGTGGTCTTGACGTTGCACTGTACGAGTCAGATAAATTTGAAGAGCCAAAGCTAGGGCACCGGCTTCTGCTAGACAGCTACGCCACCATGACTTTCTCGTTGATGCTGCGGTCCACAGCGACTAGCTCGCCTGCGCAGCAGCAGTACCACACCGTTTTTCAGTGCGAAAACCTGCGCGACAATCGCAATACAACGTTTCTATACGTGAGCGTCAATGTGGTAGCAGAATCACAAGGCGACCTTGTCGCGTTTCACGATACGTCTGTCAATTTTGGAGACGTGTATCGCGGCACTAAAGCGACGGCAACCATCCGTATTCAAAGCCTTGATGTCCGTGATGAAGCGGTGCTTCGGCTTGGTGATGTGGATCGAAGGAAGTGCGAGGGGAAGTTGTCGCTGATGAAAGGTGATGCCGCCGTTGATGAACTGACTGTGGGTTCGCAGAAAGGAATTCAAGTCAATACTTTGACGCTCATGTATCAGCCTTCCTATGACGGCGAGAGCAAGGATGCATCAAAAACTAACTTCGATGTGGAGCTTTTTGCGGTTTCGGCTGGTCGTGGATACAACCAGCGCGTTGTCTTGCGGTGCACAGCTGTTCTGCACACGAGCAACATAGTGGTGTCACAGAGGTCTATCAACTTTGGCGATTGCCAGGTTGGGCAGAGCAAGCGTTTCACGCTGCAGATTGAAAACCGCTCGCCATTGCCCGGAAAATTTATGATGCAGCTGCGCAGCAAAATTATTCAAATTGAAGGCGTCTCCACTCCCCAGAAAATTGCTGGTCGTGAGTTGAAAGAGGAGTTTTCTGTAGCACCGTCTGCATCGCTACCGATAACGCTGCGCATCACACCTCAGCGTGTGAATCCAATGTACCGCAAACAGCTGACAATTATCAACGCGTCCAATCCAGCAGAGGACCGGCAAGTAATCAATATTGAGGCTAATAATATGGCACCGCTTGATACGAAACTACACGATGAGCTGTATTCGTGGAAATGCGATCTTGGGAATATCGACAGTACCGGCAATCGACGAGGTCCGTCGACGCTGTGGGCGATTTCCGGCGTACCACTTATTGTTCCATACAGTGTGCAGTCAAAAGCGGATTACGAAATTGTTTTAAATCTGCGTTCTTCGTGTCCTGAGATCGAAGTGTTCTACTCGTATGATGTCGCGCTCTGTAAGCAGCTGGAGAATATTGCGGCGGAGATGCGCTCATTTTGTGTGTACGGTGAGAGCGAGGATGCCAGTCATCTCACAAATGAGTCGGCGGAGCAGCTGTTCGTCGCGCGAGAGGAGTTGCTGCGACTCTTGAATGAAACGTCACGCAACATTACAAATTGCATCTCACTGGAGCCACTCGCACAGCTAAAGGTGTACGTCTTGATTATTCGCACTGACTCTCCGTCAGAGCCACTAACGAAGGAGGACGGCATTTCGATAGCGGTGGACGGAATTGAGGCGCCGCGCTTTGTGCGACTATCGTATCGCCTCTGCGGTACCTCGTTTGAGTTGAATGGACAGAAGACGAAGAACTTCGGCGAGGTGAACATTGGCGTGAAAAAGACGACAAAATTACCGATTGTAAACCGTTGCAATTCGTTTTTGTATCTTCATTTGTCGAAGTCACGTTCTGTGACCGCCGAGCACATTCGCATGGAAAACAACGACAAGCAGTCTATTTTTCTGACTATTCGACCCTACGCGTCGCGCGAGATTGAGCTGACGCTTTACCCGGGCATCAAAGGTGTATTTCAGGAAAATATTCGTGTCTCAAACATACTCAACATCAAGAACACGATCACCATGACGCTCAAGGCAACCGTTACCAAGGCAGATACTTTCGAAATTAGCCCAGACTCGTGGTCTTTTGAAATGATGGTGCCTCCCTCGTCAAGTGTACCAGCACTCATGGCACAGTCACTGAAGCTTCCAAAACCAGACGAGGTCACTGCCGCCGCCAATACTCGTGTAGGTGCAAAATTCATTGTGTCAAATACAAGTAAAACACGTCGACAAATTGTTGCACGGCTAGAGGTAAGTAGCACTGCCGCAGCGAACGGTGTGAGCGCAGCAAATCCTTACTTATCCTTTGCGGGTGTAAAGGTGGCGGTGCAGCTAGATATGGCGCTGAGTGGGGCTGCCTCTCTCTCAAGTCGCAAGCTGGAAGAGCAAATTGAGAAGCTCGAGCACAAGCTGAAGATTTACGTTCGGAAGAAGAAGACTGAGAAAGCTGAAAATGCAATACGCAAGATAGAGGCATACAAGCTAGCGTTGAAGGGCGAAGAAGTTGACCTGGCAGCCCTGGAGGCAGCGCAGTCAGCCGTGCAAAGCACCACCGATCACGAACTCTCAGAGAGCGAGGAGGAGAGCGGCCATGCAGTGCTGCCAGCTTGGAAAAATAAGACGCAGCAGAGTGACATTGTGCAGCTGCTACGCCGCGAGGGCGTTGCCTTACCACCCATGGACGCTGGAGAGTCCGTTGTCATCACTTTGTTTCTGAGCTGCAAGCGTGTGCTTGAGGAGCCGATTCCAACGACACAGACGCACACGATGAACATGCTCTTCTACGAGGTTCGGGATCAGGAGGCGAATCGAATAATTCCGATCGACGTGATTCTCATGCGCACACCCGGCGACGTCACGGCCCAATTGCTGCTCGCCGCTCCATCCGACACAATCACCTCTCAGATAGGGTTGCCTTCTGCCATATCTCCGTCCGCGGCCGTGGTGCCACCGCCTGCGTCTCCGTCGCGGCCGTCTCCGTTGAATCTCAGCATTGAGCCGTTTCGGTCATCTCCGGAGAATACCGCCACCACCACCGCTGCTGCTGTTGTTGCTGCGTCGGTGCCTGCTGGCGTCTTACACAGTAGCAACTCTCTTACCGGTAGTAGTGGAGCAGCTTCTCGTGCCGTACCGATTCGTCCACCACCGTGTATCCATCTCATCACCACAGATTCCCATGCTGGCAACAGTGACGGTGGCATTCATTCTACTTTTATGGGGCACCCGTTGCTGGTCTTGCACAACTGTATCGTGAATGATCTGACAGAGTTTAGCTTTGTGGTGGAGACCAACGCGAACACAATGATTGTGGTTCTTGAGCCTCGGCGATGCGGCGGCAGCGTCGCGGAAGTGCTGGACGCGCGCTTCAAACTCTTTCCCCGAAACGGTCATGTACGTCAGCAGGAGCCGCTGCGCATTGTTGTGGAGTGCACGGCGCGTGGCGTTGGCCCCCAAAAGTATCTCATTCCTGTGAAAAACATCTGCAACACGGCCGACGTTCAGTATCTCATTGTTGAGATGAACCCGACGCAGGAGACGGGGATGCTTACAACAGAGCCAAAGGAGATTGTGTTCCGTGACGTCATTACTCCGTGCGCGGCGTCGCAGCTGGAAGCGCAGCTTGTGCTGATCCGCTGCCGTTTCCCTTTCACGCATGCCATTCTTGTGCGCACCAATAAACCGTCACAACTCGCTCTCTTCGAGGATGCATCCTGTACAGTACCGCTGCTGCGCCCGATACCGCATATCTTTGTAAAGGAGACGGTGCGCGTTTACGTGCAGCTCCGTCCTGGCGCCCGATACGTTGACCCGTGTGCTCGCCAGATTCGTGCCGGTGTGATTGTGGAGGCGGTAGCACCGAACCCTGCTGTGTCAAGCACCGCGCTCTGTGTGGTGGCCAAGGCGGTGCTGTGTGCAATCGCGTGTGTCGGCAGCGGTATTATCGAAGTGCCGCAGGTAAACCTCGAGCTGGGGTGCGTGGCGCCAACGGAGCACTATGTCAAGACGCACTTCACTGTGCGCAACACTTCTCACACCTTCGCCTTGCGCGTTGCGCTTGTGCCGTCGTCACCACTGGTGGAGATGGCGGAGGAGACGTCGGCTGGCAACGAAATCGTGCTGGCACCCCTCCAAGAGCACGTAGTCCCAATTGTGGTGCATCTTCCGGCACCCGGTCTCTCGCGCGAGTTCGTTGATGTCTTGAATCGCAGCAGTGCTCAGGAGGCGATACGGGTGTCACTCTCGGCGCTAAGAATGAACGACGGCATCGTGCAAGTCGATCCGGCCGTCAACACACCACTGACGTTTCCCGTCGCCGCGGTGGTGCGCGGTGAAGAAGGGAGGCAGTTGCATCTCCATCAGCCGGTGTCTTACTCGGTGAAGCTGGCAAACTACCACACCCACCGTGAGATGGTGCTGGCAACAACTGCCGTTGTCCACGCGTCTTGCGCGCTGCCGCTGTGGTTCCACACGCCGGATGAGGAATCGAAGGTGCGTGCCGCGTTTGAGGAGGATCAGCGGCAGGCGCTGGAGGTGACGGGCAACTCGACGACGCCAACACCATGGCGGACGAACGAACTGCGCGCAGGAGCGGTCACGCAGGCTACGACACCGCTGGTCGACCAGCCACCGGTCCTGTACACAAGGGGCCGTGTAGAGATGAAGGCGAATCACGCTCAGATTGTCACATGGACGCTGACTGGCTTACCCACACTCACGGAAGAGGAGGTGGTGGCGGTGCTCCAGTATCAGATGGTGTCCATCACAGCGATGCTGCAGGTGTGTGTGACATACACTGCACACTCCACACACGCTGGCATGGCAGCAGGTGGGTGGCAGAGCTACTCGCATAGGACGACATCGCAGGGAAGCCGCTATCGCGGACCATCTGTGGGACAATGCGTTCTGCTTGTTCCAATCACACTTTTGCTGGCGATGAGCGAGGGCAGGGCGGAGCCGGCGGTGGTGAACTTAGGGCTTGTGGGTAAGGCGACATCGATGCTGACCTCGCCTATATCCACTGCCTCCTCGGTGTCGTCACCTGACGAGGAGCGCGACACTGTGTCGGAGCGGGTGGTCGATGCCTTTGCCAGCGGAAGGGAAGAGGAGATGGTTCTCGCAGCGCGCCAGCGTCGTCGCCGTCGCTCGTGCGTCTCGAAGCTGCGCCGTCCACGAAACAACACCTTCGGCGCCCTCGTCTCCACACCGTGTCTCCGACAGCCGCCAAGCCACAACATCGTTGTCTCATTCCGGCTCATGAATTTATCCCCCTTCGTGCCCCTGCCGCTGAAGGTGGAGTGCCCGCCTGTGATACACTTTTCCAAGACGCGGATGAAAATCCCTCCAGGGGAAAGTATGCTCGTGGAGGCAACACTCAATCTAGAGCGCAGCGCAACGCAAGGGACGTTCCGTTACGAGGTTTTTTTTTTGAATGAATGGAACCCGGAGAACGACATGGCGGTGTGTATAACAGGGCAGTACTACTGGAAGGTTTTTCAGGTGCTGCGGGCTGACACTGGAGAGGAGGTGCATGAGTCGCTCACCTTGGCACCGCTGCGCGTGGAGCCGGTACTGCACATGCCACTCGCTGAGGTGAAGCTGACCTTTGTTGCGACAGAGGCGGACGTGGAGTTCGATCTTCGCTTGCAGCCCAACCCCCAGCTGGAGAGTGTACTAGAGCTCCTACTGCTGAACTACGACGTCACTTCCCCGGTGCGGCATCTGAGCTTCCGCACAGATGTCGCAGCATCACCCTCACCGATCGTCACGAGCGCTACAGGTGGTGTGGCAGCCACCAGCGTCAGCCAGGGAAACGCTGGCGCGGCGACGGCGGCTGGGCTCGCGAGCCTAACCACAGGCAGCGCCACTCCTCCCGGCTGCAGCAGGCCAATCACTATGGCAGCCGGGGGTGCTGGGGCGGGGTTGGGCGGCGGGCTCGTGACCTTTGGAGCAGCGGGCGCAAACGTTGGCCCGCCTAATGGGGTTACACTTGCCAGCCAGCATCCCGGGACGACATCGAGCCTCGCGACGACCGCGGCAGTGGCAGGGCATTCAGCACTCACTGTGACCAGCCCCGCCTTCTCAGCCGATGAGGTTTGCGGTGGGACTGTGACCAGCTCCGGCGGCCCGGCGAGTGGCGCTCCTGGCGGTGTGGTGGTCGCATCAGATCATCTCGGGTCTACTGCTGGCAGCACCGTGGCGTTCAACGCTGCTTCATCGACTGCGGTTAAAGCCAATACACGTAAGGTGGGTGCCGGCACCGTTCCCAGCACAGCAGGCTCCGGCAGCGGCAGTGTAGCCACAGCGTCGACACGCTCGCAAACACTACGACTTCGTTGCCAGCTGCGTGGTGGGGACTTGACTTCGCTTGTCTCTTTTTTTTATGGCTACCGGAAGGGGCGTACGGCCGGCACTTCGTCACAGTTGACCACCGCCCCCACTGCAACGGGTATAGGTACCGGTGCGGCTGCTCCAGGCTCAAGTGCAGCGACACAACCAGTCTCGAACACAACTGCATCGGAGTGCCAGGGTGTGAGCAGTAACACCAGCGCCGTTTTGTGGACGCACGACCGAATCGCAGAGCTGGAACGGCGCAGCGCATCTCTGGAGTCGAACAACGTGTGGCTTGGCACCTTCATTGTAGAAAACCCCTTCACTGAGGTGGAGGAGGTGCAGGTGTACAGCACCCTTGCACCGTTCCGCACCTTCTCGGCACCCTCAAGGGTGGTGCTGCGGCCCTGCCGAGTGAGCGTAGAGTCGACACCGCGTTCAAGTGTGTTGGCCGCGGCGACACCGCAGACTTTTCCGAACTGCATTTTTGCTCAGGTGGGTTACGTGGGTGAGATCAGCATTACGAACGAGTTTGACGTGTATGTGGCTGATCTATCGATTGTAGTTCTCGTCCATGAGCGCTTCGCTGTGCCCCTCTACATCGACGTACGCGGAGGATGTCGCCATACAGTGGATACGGCATCACCCGGTGCAGCGGCGGGAGCAACTTTCTCTGTGTCCGAAGCGGCGGCGGGAGCCACTGAGATCGGTGCCGGAACATCAGCCGCCTCGAGCGCGACACAGAGAAAAGGTGTGCCGGCAGCCACGGCCTTCCTGGCGGCACCCACAGCAGGCGGCGGCGCACCGGTGTCGTTACCTCACTGTATTCACCTTGGGCCTCACGAGACTGTCGTGTTGACGGTGGTAATTCGCCCAGCTGACGTGCGAACGCTCGGGTCAACTACCGTGTCAGCAGCAACAGCCGTCTCCAGCACTCTACCGCCGCTGCTATCGCTGCCTTCGCTCGAGAAATTTGTGTCTGTGGTACTGGTAGACGAGAATGCACCGTTCAGCTACGTTGTGAGCCGTGTGAATGTTGTGACGCCGACGAGTGACACAGAGGCGCTGCCCAACATCGTACTCAGCACCGTCACCACCACCACGGCAGCGACGGTCACCAGCGTTGCCGCTCCATGGGACGCGAGCGCGAAGGAGAAGAGAGTCGAGGGTTTTGGCAGTGCAGCTCTTCCGCATGTTGCGCTGCGAGACGATTCAGCTGGGCGGCTGCTGACGCCTGCGGCCACGCTGGCGGGCGAAGGACCGACCATGGCACTCCAGACGCCAACGGCATCAGATGAGACTCTGCAGCAGTTGAGTCCGCAGAGCAGCTTGCAGGTGTCGGACGTGGTCCCAGTCAGTGGTACGGCGCTAGCAGCTGGGACAGGCGAGGCGGAGGTGACATCTTTAGCAAAGATGTCCGCTGCTGTTGATGCCGGCGCTGCTACGGCCGAGGGGCTGCCTCTGCGAATTAGTCCACAATGTGGCACCGAAGACTCGGCAGATGGGGCGTCAGCCTTTCTTGCTGGCACCACCACGAAGTTGGCGCCGTCGGTTGCAGCGGCGCCGCGTCAGTGGGTGCTGTCTCTTCGTAACTGTGACGTGGTGCCCGGTTGCGGGGGGGCGTACGGCTTCAACTTCTCTGTTTCACGCGATGACACGTATGAGCCAAACATCCTCCTCGCGAACAACGTGCTCGATAGGGCGGTGCGGTACACGGTGCAGGTGAAATCACAAAGCCCGCAGGTGTGGCTGCGTCTTACCTCCACGACGGGGGTACTGGAGGCGGGTGAGATGCAGCCGCTGCAGCTGCAGGTGCTGTCCTCGGAGGTCGGTTCCTTTTGGGGCTACGTGGCCATCACCAATACTTATGATTCTCGGGAGGTGGTCTACCTGTGCCTGAGGGCTGAGGTGCTTGTACCCGGCTCTGCCGAAGGTGTCTTCGACGTTGTTTCGCTGAATGGTGGTCATCATCTCGCCACCACCAACGGAGAGTATAGCGTGAACATGGGCTCCTTGCATGGCGCGGGTACTAGCCGTGTGTTGATCGCACTGGAGATTGTGAATAAGGGCAACGTGGCTCTGGAGTTCCCTGTGTCGGTGGTGCATCCAATGCGACAGGAGTTGCGGCCCGTCCCCCAAAGCCTTTCCTACAGCGCGGCGGTGGCGGCGTCGGCGGGGGGCCTTCACAAACGCACTGCCGCACGAGGGCATCTCCAACGCACCGCGTTTGGTGATGACAGCGGCGCGGCGTCACTCGCCTTGTCTCGCCTATCTCGTGTTGCGTTGGATCAGCAGGCGGTCCTCAACTCAGTCGGCGCTGCCGTCGCTACCTCAGGAGCAGGAGCGCAGAAGGGTGTCACCAATGATAGTCTGCGCACTGCCTGGGGGGACGAGGAAGACTTACCCACAACACAGCCGTCCAGTCACCCGAGGTCGCAGCCGCCGCTTCACCTCAGGGATGGTCGTCATCATCGCAGTGGCGTGGCGGTTGCACCGACATCCACCACCTTATCTTCGCCTGGGAGCATCTTCTCTGCCACCCCATTCGAGGGCAAACTAATTGTGTGCCAGATGCACGGCATTCCTTCCCACACAGGTCAGAGATATTTTGTCGTGGACCCACACTCTCGCATGCGGCTGGCGTTTATCCTCAACTGCAGCGCCCTCCACGACATACCGGAGGGGTACGGCGTGCTTGGACAGACCGACGTGGTGTTCCGTTGCAAGCAAGCCCGCGACACGCGGTTCAGCTTTAACGTGAATTTCGAAGCCTACCGGCCAACGTTCGCTGTAGCGCTTGAGTACGACATGGACGTGGCGGAAAGGGCCGCGCCGAAGCACGACGTTGTCTCGGACTCCGCGGCCGCCTCGGGGTCGGGGGGTGACGACGGCGCATCCTTCAAGGCGTCTGCGCCTTCAACTCTGACATCTCCCCCACAGGCCTCCGCGGCGACCTCGCGGTGGGCCGAGGCGGAGGTGGCTGTGACAAACCTAAGCCGAAGCCATCCGCAGGCGTTTGTACTGTACACGCAGTCGGAGGTGCTGTCTCTGTCGATTCCCGGTGCCTTGTCATCGGCGCACATCGTGTGCGCTGGCAGTGGGCTTCTTCCGCCACTCCCTGATGCCGCTACGGAGGACGACGGGCACTCCGCTGTCTCTGCGGCAGGCAGTAGTGGCAGTCCTCTCTTCGCGACTTGTGGGGTGCAGTTGACTGTGGGCCCGCAATCCGTCGGTGTCTTCACCGTTCGTCTTGATCGCCTGCGTGCAGAGGCGCTTCTGAAGTTTGACAAGGACGAGTCGACACTCGCCCGCCCTGCGTTGTGTGAGCACGCGTTCCTCTACAACAAGGGAAACCCCCGCGAACGAGTGCGGCTGCTGTTCCGGCAGCAGGCGCTGCTCGCACAGCCACGGCGCTACGGTCGCGCGGCCGCGGTGGCATCCTGGGGAACAGCCCCCCCATCACCGTCCCTGGCAGATGTGAAGCCGGTCAAGAGCGGCGGCCAACATTTCAACGAGCGCCACATTTTGGGATTTACTCAGCGCTTCTCAGCAGTGATGTCGTCGCTGGCAGATCGCCTGCCGTTCATGACGCGTTCAGAGGACGTGGCCCACGTGATGAGGTCGCACATGGGTGTGGTGAGCAGCAACAACACTGGCGTGGGTGGTGGGGGCGCTGGTAGCGGCACAGTAGGCACCACCGGAGGAGATGGTGTGGGCAGCGTTGCGAGTGGTGGGGTCGCGGCGGGGGTGGCCGTTATACGGGGTTCCACAGGCACTGCAGCGCCCATCGTGGCTGGCAGTGTTTCCTCTTCGGCTTTCGACACAGTGCGCCACTCTCCTGGCAAGCACCAGCGTGGCCGCCGAGGCGGACACGGGAGTCAAGTTGGACAGCGCGGCAACACACATCGCACCGGGCAGAGAGCGACTTTCCGCGACAACACGTCTGACGACGGCACTGCGAGTAGCAGCAGCGGTACAAGTTGCAGCTCAAGCGCGTTCCCCAGTGATGCGGGCGATATCCAGCACGTCACGAGCGCGATGGAAAGGGGTGCAGCTGACGGAACGTTGGACTCTACAACAGAGGCCAACCTTGAACAGCCGTCGTGCGAAGACTGTAACGACGCCAGCGACCCCGGGCTAGCGGAGGCACCCGGGGGGAGCGGCGGGTGCGTTGCAACCGGTACCGCGACGGAAGCCCACAGCACCAGCGACGGGGCGGGGGTTGACATTCCTCATCGCCTGTGGGTCACCGCTTTGTCTCACGCACGCCCGCGGAGCAGCGAGGCTCCTGGTGGCTCGGTGATTACGTCGTCCCCCTTATCCCCGTTGCCTTTAGGGGCATCCGCTGCGCGCTCGAGCAGCGCCGGCAGCCATCTGAGCAACGAAGACCTCGAGCGGTACGACGCCTTCATCACATTGCAGGAACTTCTAGTGGAATTGACGTGGCTCTGTGATGAACTCCTGTTCTACTCGATCCTGCTCCGCAATTCGAGACACGTGGAGGCGTGCGGCGCCTTGCTTGTTGCGGCCGTCGCGCAGCATCCTGTGATGGTGGCGTGGCGGCAACGCCGCGGCAGCGCCAGTCGTACTCGCGAGTACGACATCTTCAGTCGGTTCCTCGAGACTCTCGATGCCCTTCCGCATCCCTCTTATATGTCTCCGACTTGAGGGTCTCTGACAACCACCGCAGTTCTCGGAGCGTGGATCAGGAAAGGATGAGTACGATTTCAATGGTATAGGGTGCCACCTCTCTGCTTGCATATATATTTATATATCCTTTTTGTGTTTGTGTTTGTGTGGGGGGGGGAGTAGAGGGGGTAATGCTTCTTCTTCTTTTGTGCTGTCCGACTCCCTCCCCCCTTCTGCTCTCCCTCTCCCCTTTACGTTCTCTGTATATGTCTGCCTGTCTCTTCTGATTGTTTGTGGAGTCGTTTGTTGGACCAGTACATACTGCAGGGCCACCCGCAGTGGTGATATATATATAAACGAAAAGCGAACGAACAGGTGCGCTCATCCTCCCCACTCCCACTCCCACTCCCACTCCCTCCCCTTCCACTTTCTCTCTCCAGCGCATGTTGTGTCGAAGTGAGGGGGTGGAAGGGTGACAACGCCCCAGACCGAGACTCGGGCATTTCACTGTGCTCTGTGTGCTATCTGTGTACAGATGAAGACCGCCAGCCGGCTCGTCGTCGCCTGCTGTCTGCCTTGTCTTCATCCCCCGCCACTCCTCTAGCCGCTCTGCCAGTCTTTGTGTGTGTGTGTGTGTGTGTGTGTATGTTTGGTGCATCCGTCGCGGATTCTCCCCCATTCCTCCCCCTCCTCTCCCCCCCTGTACTCCTCTGTGATTCTTCTTGAGTATTGCCTAAACCTCGCCAGCGTCACCACCCTTACGCCTTTCGGCGCCAGACTAGAGGCACCCCTCTCCCCCCTTCTCTCTCCACATTCACACACATACACACACACCCACCCACCCACGTCGAGTTTCACATGTCCGCTCCAGAGGGGGATCGGCAGGCGTTTCTCCGCCTTATTGGGCTCACGGACACGGATATGTTCGACCCGGCACATCAGTCTGCCGCTATGCCGAATGCGCAGGCCTCCCTGAAGGGCAACCCGACTGGGCGAGCGCAACGGGGGGTTAAGCAGAATTCATCGCTCATGTCCTCTATGGGCGGCCTTTCCCACTCCGCATCTCTCGGTGGCGATACAACTCAGTCCTCGCTCATGGCCACCACGAACACTCCACGCGGCACTTCTCCGATCAGCGGTAGTGGGCCGCCGTCCTCATCGAGGCTTTTCTCCACACCACGTTCCGTGCACTGGTTGGACGAGAGCAGTCGTGCCACCTCACACGTATCGAAGCCGCCTCATCAAGAAGGTGCACTGCGCACCACCGTAGCTGCTCTCAGCGACGAGCTGAAGGAGAACGGCAACCGCGCCTTCGAGGCTGGTGCCTTTCGTGAGGCTGTGGAGCAGTACACGGCCGCCATTGATGCTTTGTCTTCCAGCTCCTCACATAGCGGGGTAGAGGTGCTGCTGCTCGCCGCGCTTCACAGCAACCGCTCCGCCGCCTGCTTGCAGGCCGCACACCAGATGCCTAGTGCTGAAGATGCTTATACACGCGCCTTATGGGATGCAGATCGAGCCGTGGCCTTGCGCCCGTCGTGGTTCAAAGGGTATGCGAGGCAGGGCGATGCCTACTTGAAACTAAAACGGTACGGCACCGCGGCGGAGGCGTACGAGATGGCAGTACAGTTGGACCCGCAGAATCACACTCTGGTGAACGCACTGGCGGAGGCACGCCAACGGGCAAAGAAGGCGGCGAGGGAGGATTTGGAGCTGCGTCGCACCACACGCTCGACCGCAAGCGCGATGTCATCCGCCGCATCGACCATGACCGATCACACCGCCTCCTCTACTTTGTGCAAGGAATACGTCTGCGGGGTCTCTGCACCACCGCAGGAGAAGGCCCTACGCTACACACACGAGGATAGTCGTCATCGCAGTGGACAAACGCAGCAGATGTGGGCCAGGCTGAAAAACGAGGTCGAGGCAACGGTCCACGAACCGACCGGTGATGCTTATCGACTGCAGCAGCTCGAGCGGTTCCGGGCACGGAGCAGCAATGATGTGACGCCAACGGCACAGAAGTCCGCAATGAAGAGACCGTTTGCCAGGGACGCGGCTTCTGCGTCTGCAAGTGCACCGACCTCTGCTATGAAGCAGGGGAGGGATTTTTCGGGGCATCACCACAGCCCAGCGTTCAAGACGGACGTCGACGCAAACACCACAGCCGCTGCTGAGGAGAAGTCTTCCCTGTCGCCTGTTTCGAACTTTTCCACCGGGGCGCTGCCGTCCGCCTCTCAGCCGCGGCCGCGTCGTCACTCTTCTTCCCCTGCGACTGGTGGCATCACGGAGGCAATGTCCGCTTTTGACGGACCGGTGCAAAATGTGCGTGACGTGCCTTACGAGTTCTCCAGTGCAGCCGCCTCGGCGTATCAGCAGCGACTGCTCGAGGCCTTCCGCAAGCGTAAATCGGCTCAGTAATGAAAGCCCTTGACTTGCAGGAGTGAGAAGGGGGAGGGAAGGAGAGGAGTGAGGGAAGAAACGAGTGTGACTGCAGTTGATGGCAGCCGCCTCAATCACCACAACTCATCCATGTATTTTATACTTTTCTTCACCATCGTCCCGATCGAATTTGCCTCCTCCTTTTTTTTTTCTTTATATATTGTTTTGCTCTTCGTGTATAGTCCGTCACTGTTATTGTGTGTGTGTGTGTGTGTCTATACATGTATGTACATACACACACTCACCTCTTTTTTTTTCTTTATGCATTTTTGGACCTCGTGTAAGTGTGTGTGTCTGTGTGTCTGTGTGTGTGTGGTGTCGATGTACAGCTGAAAGGTCACCGCACAGCGTAAGCCCTCCCTCCCCCCTCCCCTCCTCCTCCTCCTCCCCCGTGTTGTATGAGATATTTCTATATAATTGTTTTCTCATCTGGAGGGAGAGGGGAGGTGCGTGTGCCTGTGTGTGTGTGTGTGGTGTCGATGTTGTGTCCCCTCTCCTCCCCTCTCCTCCCCCCGTTATTAAAGGGATGAGAGGATGGGGAGTGAGGGCCAAACGGGGGGGGGGGGAGTTGCACAGTGTGTTCAAGTGGAGAATGGAGGGAGGGACAAGGGTTATGTATGTTTTTAATTCATGAGTGAGCAAAGACAAGAAGAAGCGAGACGTGTGGTTTAGCGCTTCCAGAGATCTCTGTGGGCTGCGTTCCTCGCGTGCGCGCACACACGCGTGTGTGTGTGTGCGTGTAAAAGTGGCGTACGACCCTCCCTTTTTTTTTTTTCTACCCCGTGGAAAAAAAATGAACTGAAGGAAAAATGGCAGGAACGGCAGCGACGCTTGATGCGATACCGAGATGAGAGGGTGTAGGAGTTGAAAGAGAAGACAGGCATGGGCATGGGCTGGGGCGGGCTGGGGGGGGGGGCGGGGGTTTACTCTCTCATTCTGTGTGTGTCTGTGTGTGTGTGTGTCTCTGTGTGTGTGTGTACTGTGCCGAGACTTTTTTCAAGAGACTCCCTTCCCTCACGTCATCGAGTGGGCCCACTATGCCCTTGCTGTGAAAAAGGGCGAGTGGTGGTGGTGGGGGGGGGAAGGGCGACAGTGTGCGCAGATGCGGGCTTTGCTCTGTGTGTGTAGGCACACACCGCCTTCTCGGTGGTCCCTTCCCTCTTCCCCCCCCTACTCGCCCTTATTTCGATCTACTCACGAACATACCACTGCTCATATTTACACGCTTCTCGTCTTTCTCCCCTCCCCTTCCTTCCTCTTTCCTTCCTCACTTTATTATATCCGATTTAGGTTTGTCTGCTCCGTGCACGCATTACCCCCCCCCGTCCCCCTTTTTGAGCGCTTTCACAACCGCGCCTACTCAAATTCTTTTCCCCTTCTCTGTATGTCTGTGTCTTCTTATGTTTCCTTGTGTGTTTGACCCCCCTGTTTCTTGTTGTCTTATTTGTACACTCTTTTCTGCTCGAGAGTCATGTCGGAGGAGTTGATTGCGCAGTGGACGAAGCGCGTCTCTGATGCGGCAGAGGAGTTGAGTCGAATGGAGGAGGACATCAATGCCATCAAGCAACAACGTAAGTCGCTGAAAACAGACATTCGAAAGTACGAAGACGTCGTGGCGTCTGAGAAGTGTGTTCTCCTCACTTCACTAGAGAGGGTAGAGGCACAGGCGAAGGACCTCGGCGCACAGTGCGAGGCC
This sequence comes from Porcisia hertigi, assembly GCF_017918235.1. Lineage (NCBI taxonomy): Eukaryota > Euglenozoa > Kinetoplastea > Trypanosomatida > Trypanosomatidae > Porcisia > Porcisia hertigi. Next base: position 354,722 of record NC_090561.1, read on the forward strand.
ACGCTAACAGAGAAGGATCGCGTGGAGGCGGAGTACATGGCCACCCTGGACGCCTACGAGAGCCTTCATTTTTACGTGCGAGAAATCAAAGATGCCGAGGAAAAACTTCAGAACCGGGAGGACCTCGAGGCTGCGCTGCAGCGGGAGAGTGTTGAGTGGGCGGAGGAGGAGCACACACTGCGCCGAAGGCTCCATCAGCTTCAGCAGCAACAGGCACAGGCCCGCTGCTCGCAGGAGGCTGAGCTACGCGAGTTGGAGGCCCAGCTGTCAAATGTCGAGCACCGACAACGCGATGAAAGGGCAGCGCGGTCTGGAGAGGCTACCCAAGCAGCTCGCGGCGTGCTGCGCAGCAGTCGGCAGTCGACGCCAGCGTCATTCAGGACTGCCACGTCCGCTGCGGAGGACGCCTTTGTCAGCGCCCACGCGGGCAGTGCGGTGCCCACCAAATTTGCCCAGCTCAAGTCGTGCTTGAGGGCACCCGTCGGTAGCAGCACAAGCGGTAACGTGGTAACCGCGGTCCCCCGCCCCTTCACTGCCGCTTCAGCTCCCGTAAGCCGGTGTACCTCGCAATCGTTGGTGTCTGATTGTACCACAAACGGCATGCGGCGGCAGGCTGTCAATGACTGTGATCCGCCATCGCTGCGGGTATTACAGGAGATGCGCGCCTATTCGCACGGGGCACCAGGGAAGGCCGGAGTGCGCAAGCGCGACTTCCTCGGGGACGCTACAAACAAGCAGTGATTTGGCCCCCCCCCTCCCCGTGTCCCCCTCCTCCCTCCTCTCTCTCTCTCTCACTCCAGCTACTACTGCGTGGAGTAGTGATATTTATAGATAGATCCTTTTTCTCTACAGTGGCGTAGATCTTTTCCAAGATGGATGACGCGAGGTGTGCTTCCGGGCCCCCTGCGCAATGCTTTGGTACCACTTCGCTTCCTCTTTTTCCCATCGTACTTGTGCAGGACAGCCGAAGACGCTCGACCACGCAGCGTCTCAGGCCACGTTGGCCATACAAAGATATCCTTCAAAACAAACAAAAAATAAACAACAACAACAAAAAGAAAGAAACCCAATATTAGAACAGGATTACTAAGATGTGCCTCTATGAAGAGTCGCTTTGTCGGTGCATGTGTATGTGGAGGTGGGTGAGTGGATAGATGGATGGGGGTCAGGGTGCTCCAACTGGACCCAAGAGACTCTGGCTGTGCGTATGTGCCCTTTTTTTTTTTTTTTGGGCACAACCGTGAAAGTCCTGACCACCTCCCCTTCCCCCTCTCCACCTCACTCTTCGCCGAATCGAGTTCAGCTTTGGTCGGTCACATTAGCCGCACATTTTTGTGTTTGCATGACCCGCCAAGACACCGATCTCAATTCTTTTGCCATTGTCTCTTTTTTCCCTCCATACCCACGAAGGACAGCGGACGGCGCACAGTGTGAGACGAGTTGCACATCCGAGAGCGGTCGTGCAGCGTGACGTGCATGCACACCCTATTCACCAAAGGCACGCGGCCAGCGGCGCTTGAACTCAAGTGGGTTGCTTCTGTGGACACTCCCCTTACTTGCAACTGCTTGTTGGCCGCCCCCCTCTCGCCCTGTAGTGCACCTGGCAGCTTGTCGCCGCAGAACTCTGTCACCCCAGAGGGATCTGCAGTACGGGATTCAGAGCTTTGCTTCTTCGCTGCCTCATACGAGCTGACGTCATCTTCAGGGCTCGCTGCTGTCCCGAATGTGTCAGAGGTGAGAGACGTGGTCGAGTCTGGGGACCCGAGGCACGTTGGCGACTGCGCGCTTTATCAATGTTTAGCCGCTGGTGAAAAAGTTGTAGCAGGTGGGACACTCGTCGAGGTGCAACGTTGTACGTCGGCGCTGCCTGGCGTCTTCGACCTTGTTTCGGTTCCCTTAGGTTTCTTCGGGATTGAGGCCCCGGTGTCTTCCGCCGACGCGCCACCGTGCGTCATGATGGCGTGCACCGATGGCAGTGTGCGAGTTCTCGATCCTTTCAAGCTCAGCCCTCTCATGGACCCCCTGCATGGCCTTCACCCGGAGATGTTGACCAGCTGCACCCCGCTTCACTGTCCAACCCCGCACCTTTTGTGTTCAGCTCACACCGGAGCGGTTTTTCTCTACTCACTGGCAGAGCGGGTGGTCACTCAGGAGCTGGAAGGGCACGAATATGACGCGTGGTGCACGGCGATGCTGCCCACTGGTGGATGGTGCTCTGATGCCCCACTCGCTTCTCGGGAAAAGAGTCGTCATGGCGCTGGCGACGACGCCAACAGCGAAGCAGAGGCGGGCCTCATGCTCACCAGCGACCGTAGAACTAGCGTGTTGCTGGCGTCTGGCGGCGACGATGGCTACTGCAAACTTTATGACATGCGCACCAACACTAGCCGGGCCGTTAGCCGAACACGCTTTGATGCCGGAGTGGTTTCGATTACTTCTGTCCTGAACACACTCGATGGCTTGGCGACCGCTCACACCACGCCGTATCTGCTGGTGGGCTCGTACGATGAGTCCATCTCGCTCATGGACGTACGCGCCATGCGGCGTCCCGTGGCACAGCGCGGCAGACTCGGCGGAGGCGTGTGGCGTACGTCTCGCTGCCTTCTACCGCTCTGGGACTCTGGGGTCCCCGCGCCAGACACAGTCAGGGCCGTGGCAGGTGGTGACGAGGGGGACGTGAACTTGTCGCTACTTCTGGCCAGCGCAAAGGCCCATTGCCCCCGCAGTGAACTGAAGCGCCCCCGGGCTACACAAATGATCGCGAACGGGTGGGTCAATACTGCCAACGTCCTTGTGCTGCCGCTGATGCAGGGTGGGGCTGCACTCCTGCCGTACGACGTACAAGCCTCTGCGGAGGAGGTGTTCGGCAACGGAAGCGTGCCTCTCACCTACTTCTATGCTGAGGGTGCGGAGGGAAACTCGGAGGCGATGCCTAGCGCCACGGCCTTTCCAAAGTTGACAGACAACACCCTGGTATATGATGCAGCAGTGCTCCGACCGCTCGACTGGACAGACTCCTCTGGTGCGTCGACAGCAGAGGACAAGTCCGCTGCTGTGCTGGCCACCGTCTCCTTTTACGAAAAGCGCATCGATGTGTGGACAGTAACGGTAGGACCGCCAAGGGTGGGGTCCCACGCCAGCAACCCGCGCGAATCGCAAGAAGGCGGAACAACATCGTCCGCACGTCTCTGCTGAAGGTTTTCGCACACAACCCGTGCGAGCGCAAACCATGGCTGTGTGTCACCGCTGGCCGTGCCCAAGCCCCGCTCCCCCTCCCTTTTCTCGAAAGGTTTGCCTGCTCGAGTTGACGTGCCTGGCACATCCCTGATTAATCCCTCCTCTTTATATATAAAAGAGATTTTCGTTTTTAAAAATTGCCCTCCCCTTCGGTGTTGCGTTCAACGCAGTGTGTCTGCGTCGCCCGTTTATCGTCTTGTGCTTATGTGTTGTCTTTGCACGTCCTTCACAACGTTGCGCCTCTCTTCTTCTGTTCTCTCTCTCCTGTGTCTACCCCCTCCTCCCTCCTCCTCCCCTCTCCTTCCCCCTCCTCCCTTCCCCCCCCTCCACACACACACACACACAAGCTGCTGGCCCTGCATTCGCTTCTTGCTGCACAGAGCAGGAGTTGTGTGTCTACACGGGGGAAGGGGAAGGCGGAACGACGCTGGCACATTAAGAACTCTTTGCGTCATTCTGCTCTTCCCTTCCCGCAGGTGTCTGGAGGGAGTGGTTGGCAAGACGCTCGAACCCATCGCTTCGTGCACAGACCAGCTCGTTTGTGAATCCGCCACTGCTGCAACTGGGCTGTGACGTCATCGAGCCTCTGTTATATCACCCCGCTTCGTGCACTGCGCTTTCCCCCACCCACGATCTCTACCACTTCTCTTTGACCTGCGTTGGAAGTGAGCTTCACGGAGGAGGGGGAAGGGGTGCACTCACACGTTTTGCGTATCATTCGCACACACACGCGCGTGTCTGCGCTCTCTACGCTTTCCCTCACTTCCCCCACTCAGGGGGCATCATCCCCCCCCCCTACCCCCTACCCCCTACCCCCTCTCTCCCCCCTTCCCTTCTTCCCTTCCTTGTGCGTCTGTGGCTTATTCGAATCGTCCCCTCGCACGCGTGTTTTCGTACGAGCTGGAGGGAAAATGTTTCGGCTCTCTGCCCCCCGTTGGTCGATGCAAAACATTTTGCACGACATCCAGGCCGCTGTGGAGTCGCGGTCTGCGTTGGCGACCTCGTCTTTTGCCCAGCGCCGCTCTTTCTTGGTTGCTCTCAGTGAGGAACTCCACCGCAACCGCGATCAAATCATCCGTGCGAACCGGCGCGACTGCGACCTCTTCGGGCAACAGCAGCAGCAGCGAGGCACATCGTCTGTGACGATACCCCCTACGCTGCCGAGCACGAGCACAGCATCGAGCGCGCAGTCCTTCTCATTACATGGGGATCATACGGGGTCCCCACTCTTTCTCGGTCAGCCGTCTCATCGCGTAGGCGATACACATCCTGTCTGTGCGGTGGCCGGGGGCCACGAGGTCACCGCGCCTCTGGCGAATGGCGCTGATGCCCTCCTCGCGAGCTCACCACGCCGTCAGACTTCTATCGAGTATGTCGCGAGCGCAGCGCCAGCTAGAGGCCGATGCCAAAGCGTCGCGGCGAGTAGTGCTGTGAGTGGTCGCACAGACGCCAACTTAGGGGGCGCCGACTTGACTCTTGAGAAGGCGGCAGCAGCCGCGGCTAAGCACGGCGTCGCCCCTGGCGCAATGACGTCGCAAACGACGAGCGCCCTTGGCATCTCAGCCTTTGCCACGCCTTCGCAATGGGCTACCGAGGGATCGTTGGCATCGCCGCAGCCCGGGTCACTGACTGTGTCAGGTTATGTCACTCGCACTGAGGCTGGTGGTGGGGGCGGACACCTTCTTATCACCTCTGACAACCACTTGTCCATATCCCCGCTGCGCCTTGACAAGTTGCACACCACTATTGAGTTCCTGCTTCGCCAGCCGGACCCCATCGCCATCCCGCCCTCTTGCTGGTTGCATCAATATTCCGAGAGGGGCAACGAGGAGCCTGTCCACTCTCTAAGCTTGCAGGGCTCCTTCGATGAGGCTCGTAGCCACAGCTCACATGCGCTGCCATCGGTGGGAGAGCTGCGGGCCGGTGGCGGCGGATGGTGCAGGCGACGAACAGACCAACTTGAAGTCTACGAACTCTCCGTGCCACTGGGCATGATTGGCATTCTTTCACGGTTTCGCCCGCGCATCAGTATTGATGCAGTCGCGATGGGTTTGTTCGCAGGCAACACCGTCCTTCTGGATGGCGGGGTGTCACTGTACTACACAAATATCGCCCTCGTTGCGACAGTGCGCCGGGCGCTGACGATTGCTGGCCTGTCACCGAGCTCGGTGGTGTGTGTGGAGAGCTACGACGCGGCTCACCGCAGCACGAGCGAGTGGCTGCAGCTGCCCGACTACGTTGACCTCGCTGTTGTGTGCGGGCCGCCGAAGCTTTTCCAATTCGCTTCTCGGCACTCCACCATCCCGTTGATGCGCGCAACTGGGCAGTTCAGCAGCGTCTACGTGGACGAGAGTGCGTCCTTTGAAGTGGCGGTGGAGGTGATACTCAACTCCAAGTTTCAAAAGCTCGGGGCCGCCAACGCCGTGACGACGGTTATCGTGCACCGAGACTTTCCGCGCTACACCGAGCTTTTACTAGCGCTTGCCGCTGAGGGCGCCGTTCTGCTTGGTGATGTCATCGCTCAGGAGCGCGTGCCAGACTGCGTCGTGGAGCTGGCAAGTGAGGAGGAGTATCAGGGTCTTTCTCAATATGGGCTTCGAGACGCTGCCCGCACACTGTGCGTGAAGACGGTGGATTCTCTTGCTCAGGCGCTCTTCTTCATTGAGTCTTTCGGCTCCAAACAGAGCGACTGTATTGTCGCGACAGATCCGGCGGTGTGCGCCACGTATTGTCGGCAGGTCGACACGGCTGTCGCTCTCGTGAATTCCTCCACCCGCCTATCCAGCGGCGTACCGCTCGGCTGTGGTGTCGACTTTGCCATCTCCACCTCGAAGACGCACTGCAGGGGCCCGCTGACAGTCGATATGATGACGACACGCAAACTTGTTGCTCGTAGTCTCTCCACCAATCATGGCGCGTTGCGTTGATTTTCTCTCTCTCCCCTTCCTTCTCCTTCAAGAGAGAGAGGGTAGGGTGGTGCCGGTGGCGGTAGCCACCTTGTCACTGTTGCCACAGACGGACCACTCATCCGCGCTGGCTGGGGTGTGGGGTGAGGGCGCGCCTCTTCCGTCACCGTCCAATCGCCCTTCTCCTGAATTCCGACCGATTTTTCACGTCACACTTGAGTGCCGATCCACTCGAGCGCCGCCAGCCTCCATCCGCTCTCTTCCAACCCCCCCTCTCTCTCCTCGACACCACACACACCACAATGTTTCATGTTTAGTTCTGTAATGCTGTGAAATAGTCTCCCTCCCTCCCTCCCTCCCTCCCTCCTCTCCCTCACTCCCTCCCTCCCACTTCGAATAACAACAACAACGTGTGACAAAGTCTCGCAACTTTTCCGTGAGTGATGCTTTCGGGTGGAGAGTGATGTCTACTTTCATCTCTCTTTCTCTCTCTCGCACTTTGTCCCCCCCCCTTCTCCTCCCCCTCTCTCTGCCCCCCCACACACACACACACCTCTACATGTACATGTATATACACATGTGTATTTACATGTATCCTTGGGAACCTGATTGTCACCACACCATGTCTACTGTCCTCCCAGGGTGTGCCATACCACACGGTCCATGTCATATCGATGCAACGGGGAGGACAACAGGGCTGCCGGCGTGTACCCCAGCGTTGTGGATCACATAACTCCCGGCCGCGCCAATGACCACCGTTCGCTGGCGGCGCTGCGAATCGTTCGGGATGTCCTCCTGATGGAGGATTGGTTTGTAGAGCGACCCCCACTGGCTCTTGCATTTGCTCATCCATACACACGGCTATGGTGTGAGATGTGGCGCACCGAGTACATGGGCGACTTTTACACCCCGGCTGCGCACGAGCCGAGTGTGGCGGAGTCGTCACACCCCACACAGAGACGCGGCAACGCTGTTCCCGCACCACCGCCAGCCTCTTTTCTGCGTATCGGCTCGCACCGCCTCCGCAATCCGGTTTCCGTACCCGATCCCGCTCACCCGGGTGCTGCCGACATCCTCAGCGGCGGCGCTCCTCTGAATTCGTCGTCGTCTCTCGTGTCTTCTCATTCACCGTACGCTACGGCGGCGCAGCGAAGAATGCGGTCGCTGGTGGCCCCCGTTCTGACTTACCCCGTGCAGGCAGCCGCGGCGGAGCCATTGTCGTTCTACGACGCTGCTGTCGTGCGCGGCATCCCTGTCGTAGACCCCACGGCTCCCTTGTACACCCTGGAGACCTACACGGAACATATATTCCGCATGCCTATCGGGATGAAGCTCGGCCACGTGCGCCTGTTGACCCTGTGGCTGCCGTATGACGGACCCTGTCACCCTGCTCAAGGGAACCGGCCTGTGCGGCTGGTGAGGGGACTCTTCAGTCACGTGCCGGCAGCGGTGAGACACAGCGCTGCGAACAAGGCGGCCGCTTGCATCGATGCAATGGAAAAAGAGCGGGCCGGTCGTCAGGGGTCACAACAGATGCCGGCACCTGCCGTCTCTACGCTCGGTGTCAGCGCGAGTTCTGGCGGTGTCGCCGCTCTCGACATTGACTCGTGCGTCACTGCCACCATCGATGACGGCAACGATGCGTCAGCCGAACAGAAGAGCGCTTTCATGACGGAAGAAGCGATAGCTGACGACTGGGAAGCGGTTGCGCTGGAGGAGGAGGCTCTGTTGGAGCAGCAACCGGCGTCCGTGTTGACAGCAGCACTGGCACCAGCGACCGCAGCTCCACACGAGGGTGGCCATCCGAGTACTCTAGCGATTCCTCAAGCCCAATCACACTTGCCCACCTTTACTACCCATAGCGGCCCATCCCTCTTGGCTGGTGCCACCGAGTCCACCACCACCACCACCACCACTGTCCTCACCGACACCAGTACTGTTGTCGCTGCACCGGTGGCGCGTGGGGATGCGTCTGCTGTTATCGAGGGCGTGTGCGTCGCCCTCCCTCCTCCCTGCGGCTGGTGGTTGCGTCGAGGGGTGCAGTCGGCATCCGCCCCACACGGTCCTCCCTTGCCGCTCTACGCCCATGCTATAGAGGCGACGCGGCAGTGGCTAGAGTGGCTTGAGGCGGTCGCCGCGTGTGGGACGAGAGGCTGCGACGCACTCCCAGACGAAAGCGATGGCGATGTCGCGCAGTCATTTCTTTGTGGGGTGTCGCTCAGTGGGTGGTCATCGAAATACGTGCAGCCCACCATCGTGTCGCGAGCGGAGTTTGCGCGGCGCAGCGTCCCAGTTAAACTGGAGGATGCTATCTCCTCCACTCTGCCCTTGCGCGGTCTCCACGTCGAATCCTCGGTTGTCGCGCTTAAGCGGCTGCTGGACGGTGGAAACGGCTCGCGCGGCGGTCCTCGTGGCCGCGCAGCATTTCTAAGTACCCTCGTCGCCATCGACACGCCGTACTTGCAGGACGTCGAATCGGATGGGTGCGTAGATCGCGATCGACTGGCTGTGCGTGACGGTGGCGGCACCCCGGGTCTTGCGTCCGCCTTCACCCAGTTAAGTGGTTTGCGCTTTCTGTGCGTGAACCATTCTCGTAACGTCTTGACGGAGGCCGCCTCGGCATCGTCAGCGCAGACCCACGTCCTCGGTTCTCGTGTCGAGGAGCTTCTCCTCTACGGCATCACGAGTCTTACTGCGCCCACACTGGCATTGGTGGGACGCTGTTGTGTGTCGCTACGCACTGTGGATCTCACCAGTACTGACATCGGGGATGACGAGCTGCGCGCTTTTGTGTTCGGCACCTGGGAGTCACCTGACAAGGTGGGGGAGGAGGGGGGCAGCGAGCCCGCGGCGTGTCCAGAGAGGTCGTCTCCGCTCGCGTGCCTTGAAGAGGTGCGACTGGTTGCCTGTCGCAGACTCTCGCGCGTGGATGCTCTGGCTGCGCTTCCACGTCTACGCTGTTTAAATTTACAGAGCAGCGGTGTGCGCCACGTCTCAGACCTTGCAGGGTGCCGCCTGCTGGAGGAGGTGGTGCTGACGCGATGCGAGCGCGTCACGGAGCTGCACCCTCTCTGGAGACTCCCCCGGCTTCGCTCTGTCGAGGCAGATGGAGTCCGTCAACTACAGCAGCATCGAGCACTCATGCCGCCCTCCGCCTCTAGCGCGGAAAGGGGGGACGACGACGCCGACGACGACGCCGACGCCTGCTTTGTGGCTCCTCTGGTGCGTCTGAATTTGGCACAGGCGGCTGCGATACGCGGCGCCAGCGTCGGTCATCTGGCGCGGCGTCTTGGGGAATTCAACGAGCGCTTCAGCACCTTGGCGGTGCTCCTGCTCGATCACACCGATGTCGACGGTGACACCTTGCGTGCCTTGGCTGGCCTTCCAACGGTGGAGGAGGAGACTGGCGGCTTCACGGAACGGTGCCGATCGGTTGCTTCGTCGCTGAGAGAGCTCAGCCTTGTGGGCTGCGCTCGCGTGCACCACCTCGGCCCTCTCGGCGCCTTGCCGCAGCTCACCCGTCTGGTGGCGGACCAGTCCGGTGTCGAGCGCGTGGACGGCCTCCAGCACAGTCGTACCCTTGACTATCTCTCTATGAGTCACTGCACTCGACTATCGGCCATCAGCCCCCTTGCCTACGCGACTTCACTGCGCTGCCTGGATGTAAGCCACACACTGCTGAATGATGACGCGCTGCTACGCTTTGTGTACCCGAATGTCGTGGACGAGCAGGCAGAGCAGGGACATTCGCACTTGGAGGACGTCGCAACATTTACTGGAAGTCGCCACCAACTTGTTCGCCCCGGTTTTGTGGCATCTCAAATCGAAGAATTGCGTCTATGCCAGTGCGTATGGCTGCGTCACATCGGTTGCGTTGCGCACCTCCCACAGCTGCGTAGGCTCGATGTGGGCCACACAGCGGTGTTTGACCGTGACTTTGTAAGCCTTTTTTTCCGCGCCGAGGTTCTCCTGCGCACGCTGTCGGGCTTCACTGTTCACCCTTCCCGGGATGAGGTCGATGACGGCACCGAGCCACGGCTGGTCCATCCGCCGGACGAAGCGGCGCTTCTTGCTGCCTGGCGAGAGGATCTCGAAGGCGGGGTGGCGGTGCCGCCGCGAGACGTGGGCAACACCTCTGCAGAAATCCTCGTTCACCGCGATGCCGACATCACACCGTTGATGCCGCTGCGCACCGTCGAGTTCGATTTGTGCGTCGGCGCTGTCGACACTCTCACGCACGTTTCTCTTTTCCGGTGTGTGGCAGTTCGTTGCATTGCCCCCTTGGCCCTCTTCCATCGGCTATCGTCACTCGATGTCACCGGGACGGCAGTGGACAGCGCCTCCCTCTTGGTGTTCGTTAATGTGCTGTTGGAGGGCTGCAGTAGTGGTGGGGTTGTCGACCTCCCGGTGATGCGGCTTGAGGTGGAAGGTGGTGACCTGCGCCCAAGGCCGATTTCGGTGCCACGGAGAAGATTCGCGTCTGCCGCATCGCCTTCCGTGGGCGGCCGAGTCGCGGATGGCCTGACGTTAGTGCCGCCTCGTCGGCGTCAACGTCCTTTCACATTGACGAGACTAACACTGGGGTGGTGTCACTACCTTACAGACGTCCGTTGCTGCGCGGCCGTGCCGTCTCTACACCACCTCGATGTAAGCGGGTCCCCAGTTGACAACGTCAGTATTGCAGCCTTTTCCCCCCGTGGGACGCCCGCGTTGTCGGCGACGCCGGCAGAGGAGACGCTGTGGTGGTGGCAGCACCACCGCTGCTCGCTTTTGTCTCTGAATGTCGCTCATTGCCGCCGTGTGACTGACATTGCGCCGCTTTTTTCGGCACCGCCCAACTCGTTGTCTGGCGGAAGCAGCAGCAGCGATGGTGGGGGGTGGAGAGGAGGAGGGGGGGAGGGGGGGAGGGAGGGAAAGGGGTGGTGGAGGAGGAGTTCCCGGTGTACTCCCGTCCCCTCCCCCTGCGGAAGGTAATTCTCCACCAATCCGGGGTAACGCTCACCAAGGGGGAGATGCGCACCCTCGACCCGTGGGGTCGCTGCCTGTTTGTGCAGTAGTCGTGGCGTGTCTGCGTATGTTATAAGGACGGTTGCGTGTGTGTGTGTGCGCGGCTCCCTCTCCTCATCACTATGTGCGCTTGCGTTCACACCGTCTCGTGCTCAGCCCGTTTCCATGCATGAACCCATTCTCTACCTCACAAACAAAACGTGATTTCTTCGCCCCCTTCCCCCCCCTCCTCCAGTGTGTGTCGCGTTGTGGCTTTGTGTGCATATGCAGTGGTGACGACGGCAGCGGTGGTGGTGGTGGTGGTGGTAGGCGACCTGCATCGCCCTCTCGCCTCGCCAAGCGGCTCTCTCTCTCTCTCGTCTACCTGCAGCACGCACCAACAAGAGGTAGGGATAGCAACGCATCCAGGGGTCCATGAGAGCGTCACTTGTTATATCGCACTCACCTCTCCCCCCTTCATCCTCTCTTTTTTTTTTTGTTCTCTTCGACCATCTTGTAGCATCACACTATTGTGCTACACACGCACACACACACACACACACACCCACACATACACCTGCTCCCCCCCCTCCCCAGTTTTTCCTTTTTCTTCCACATACCCCGCGCGGGGGCCCTTGTTGTGTGTGTTGTGTGTGTGTCGAACTGTGTGATCAAGCAGCCGTATAGATGACTGAAAAAGTCACCACTAGCCCACCGATGGAGACGCCGCATTTGCCTGCCAGTCACAGTGACTTGGAGTCTAGCGGCATGCCCACAGGAGATTCGGCCGCATCTGCAAGTACGACCACCTCTGCGGAGGATCTGAAGCGCTTGAGAGCGCTTGGAACGCTTCTGGTCAACATGGGCGCTGCCTCTGAGGAGAAGGTCTTCGGCTCAAAGAACTCGGCCCAGATGCTTGCGTACCGTGAGCGTCGCATGCCCGAGCTCCTTGTCATCAACCGCCCACAGGACGACGCGGCTGCGCACCCCTTTATTTGGTACAAGCCCTGGACGTGGTGGAACAGCGGCGCGCAGGTGTCGCCGATTGTACTGTGGAGGAGTTCGCTACAGGAGGGAAGCGCTGGCCTCTCTCTGGCAGCGTCGGCCACTCGGTCTGTAACGAGTACACAAACGGAGGCGGACGTCGTAGCGCCACCGCTGCCGCCAGATGCCGGCGCTCCTAAAATGGAAACATCAAAGAGGAAAAAGGGGCTGCCTGTGGTCGACATGCGTCCGTTGACGGATGAGGAGGTGGACGCCCTCACCCCTGCCGTGCGCGAGGAGCGTGAGAAGCTTCTTGGCTCGGAGAAGCGCATCCACGAAACACTCCAGGGAATGGAGGACACACGATATCGTTACTTATTGCCCTCGCGCGACCTTAAATGTGAGGCGGAGGTGATGGCAGTCGTGCAGTGCTACACGGAGCGCAACGAAGCCAACTCAGCCTCTCGCGCCGACGATGGGGGCAACAGAGCGCGGGGTGAAGTGAAAGCGTCGCACGAGGCGTCTGGCAGTGGCGTGGAGAGAGCGTTGGTGCGGTCCGACTTGTTGGCTTGCGGGCCGCACGTCAACCGTCTTCAAGACTGCGCGGAGTCGATGGTTATGAGGTACAGTCGAGAGGAGTGCGAGGCAGCGTAAAAACAACGTCCCCCCTGTTTTTTTCTGCACGTTTGTGTGTGTATGTGTGGCTGCCACCGCCGCCCGCCTGCCCCACGCCGTGCTGACCTCCACGCTTACGCACCCATGCACAGTCAGGAGTGTACATGGGGGGGGGTACTCGTGAGTCGCTGCGCAGGTGTGTGGGTGGCCTGCATCTCGCTGTTCGGTGCGTGTCTGTGTGCGTACATGCGCACCCAACAACAGAGAGTGGGGCGCTCATCCCTGTCATAATGATTGCAAAATGCCTGTAAAGCATCCTCACAAATCTGCACACACTAGTAGAAAAAACACACACACACACACACAAATACGTTTCGCATTTGTTTCTTCAGTCAGGCCACGCGTTGAGCACCTAGCGCTCGTGTGTGCGCGTTCGCCAAAGAAGGAAAAAAAAGGCGACAACACACAAAAGAGAAAGAAAGAAAGAGGGCGGCTGCGTAGTCTTGTCGAGTGCCTCCATATGAGGGTCCTGGGGACGATGGTCCCTCGTCGGTTCGGCTGCCGCCTTCATTCTCCACACCCTCTGAATCCCGGAGACGTCGTGGCATGTCTCCCTCTCTCTCTCTTTTTTCTGTGTTCTCTGCATGGTTTAGCTTGCATCGTTACGCCCCGCTCCGCTCCGCCCCCCCTTTTTTTTTCTTTGTCAGAGTGCACCACCAACGTGCCTTTTAACCACCGCCCACCGGACCCCCCCCTTCCACACACACACACACGCCCACGCCCACGCCCACTTCACAACTTCTTTGGCTTCTGTGGGAACCTCGCACACGGCAATCGGCCCCCCCCCCTCTTTCCCCCCCCCTCCTCCTTCCTCTTCGTCTGTTGCTTCATATCTTTCTTTGGTCACTCCCGCACCGCCCCCTCCCATTCGTTAGCAATGGGCGGTACTCGTGCAAGTCACAACTCAAAGTTGGTCCAGCGCCATCAGCGGCAACAGTCTCAGGCGCTTGCCAAGTCGTCTGCAAATAAGTTCACGATAAAGCAAAGTCAGTTCGAGCGGAGGCGTGAGGAGGAGCAGGTTCGAGCGCATCAGCAGGTGGACACGCAGTGGAGCACCAGTAGAAACGTCGGCGATGGTCTCCTGTCGCGAAGTGGAGGCAGGCGGGGCGCCAGTGGTGGTGAAGGCCCGTCTGAGGAGGTGCGCGACACACCCAATCCCTTCGCACGTAGTCGCAGTGCCACGGCAAGTGGGAGCTTTACGGCCACCACTCGGATTGCAACAATGGGGCTCGAGAAAATGCAGGCGCGCTCCACCCGCACTACCCGGCGTATCGACCGCTTCAACTTGACCACCGGTGCTGACCCCAGCGCGGCGCCATCGCCGTCCTCACTCATGGGGGTGCGGCGGGTGCGAGAGGTCGAAGGGGGGGAGGGTGTGGCAGACTACGCTGCTGATAATGAAAAGTGTAGCTCTGCGACTCCGCCAGCCAAGGTGATGCGGGCGGAACGTTTTCGTGAGATGATCTCGAACAGCAAAGGCCAGCGCGCGCAGCTGCAACGTGAGCGTGCGGAGCGGGACGCGGCCACCGTGCAGCTCGACGCTGAGATCAACGACCTTCTTCACCTCTTGCCGAAGCGTAACAAACTTGTGGAGGAACAGGAGGGATTCGCCCAGTCCGGCACACCGGAGGTTCGTGCCCTGCTCCAGTGGTACCGGCGTGACCACCAAGCGAAGTGCCTGTCATTGAAGTCTTCAGGCGCCTTCGAGATGCGCACGCTGAGGGAGGCGGCCCGAAACACCGCGAATCCATCGGCACCCTCGGCGAACCAAGTTGATGCCACCGCGCCGGAGAGTGCCACGTCGCGAGATGCGGCGCCATCGTTTCTCGATGCTGCCGATCGCGCTTTGCTGGCCCGCATTCGCACCGGCGCCTCGCGCTCATCAGAGGAGGGCAGCCATGAGGCGGCCACCACAGCGGTGGCAGGCGTTCCTGTCAGGGCTCCATCGGTGACGCAGCAAGTTGCACCTGACGCTGCGACAGCGAGGGCGATGGAGACCACTGGCGGCAGTGGTGACGACTTCGACTCGATGATGCATGCTTTTCAGATGGACCCGCGCCGCGCACACGCTGTTTCTCGTACTCTGACCGGAGAGGAGGAGGCTACCAAGGCAGCGCAGCAGGCATTGTTGAAGGAGGATAGGCAGCAGGTACCATCACTGAATTTACAGGAGCGCGATCAGACGCAGCTGACGCGAGGGGAGTGGGTTGCACAGGGCGGTGATGTCGCCTTTCACATGGACGACGACGAGGCAGAAGATGCTGATGCACACGACGACAACGTGGATATCCCGTCTTCCTTTGAGGGCGACAGCGACGGCGACGGCGACGATGCACTTTCGGTTGTTGAGTCTGAGCTGGACGAGTACGAGAACGAGGAGAGCACGGCAGTGGATCGTGTCGGTGGCTCTGCCATCCTCGATCGCCTTTTCGAGCAGCTGGAGCGAATCGCGACGTCTGCCGCCGGGGAGGCGACGTCACGGCAGCAGCGGCTGCACGAAGTGCTCGTGCAGTTGCACCGCTACGCTGCTCATCACGTTGTGGAGGTGACGAAGGCGTTTCGGCTCGTCCTTGTGGAGGCGGAGCGCAGTTTTCTGCGCGGTGCACGTCGTGGCGGCATGTGTCAGTCTTTGCTCGTGTACCTGTACGCAATCACAAAAGTGTTCCCGGCCTCCGATTACCGCCATGCCGTTATGACGCCGTTTTTCTTGTTTGTGTGCTCTGCTCTAATGCAGATGAAGCTCGACTCACTCGAGGCTGTGCACAGCTACCTTGTTCTCGCTGCCCTTCTTCTGCACTGCCTCAAGGCAGGGTCTGGGCGGTTCTGTGGAGAGGTGGTCGTGGCGGCGCTCAACGTGCTGGCGCTGCAGCTGCCTCGCTCGGCGCTTGAGCCGGCACGATATCAAGGTACCGTGCTGCCGATGCCCTTGTTAGAGCGCGCTGAGCATCCCCTGCTCGACTCCTCCGCCCCCTCCGTCACGCCCTCAGAGGGCAACAGCGCTACCGCTCAGCGCCCATCATACCAGCTGAGGCTGCTGGACACTACTCACTCACCAGAGCGCCTTCTATTGTGCGCGTATCGCCTTCTGCACGAGGTGTGCGACCTGTACCACACCATCCCCGCCTTTCCCGTCATGTGCGCTCAGCCCTTCTTAGCCCTGGATGCGCTGCTGCTGCGACCACCGTCGTCGTCAGCGGTGTCCGCGTGGGCACCGTCTGCGGCGGTGCGTCTCGCTCACGAGGCTCTTACGGTGAGAGTGAGGGACATGGCCAAGCAGGTCGAGAAGCATCGCACCCCATTGGCAATGCGCACGTTCCGGCCGCGGCCCCTGCGTCAGTTCGACCCGCTGCTGGCCGAGCGGGAGGAGAACGCCCTGAAGAACGAGGTCCGGCTCATGAAGCACGACATCCGCGAGGACAAGAAGCGGCTGATCCGTCATTTGACAGCCGAGTCAACCGTGCAACGGCGGGCACAGGAGAAGCGGCACGCAGTGGACGAAGCGCTGCGCGAGAAGCGCTATCACAGCGTCATGCACCAGTTGCAGCAGCAGCAACACTCGATGAACACCGTCGATTCCCTCAAGGCGCGCGCTAAGTCAAAGTCAAGAAAGGGCTTAAGTGGTGCGCCCACCACGTCCTCGTCTGCTGACGCGGGTGCAGAGTGAGTGTGCATTCCACTGAGCAAACAAGAGTACATCGCCCCCCCCCCTTCCCCCCTCCCCCACACATACACACACACGTGTTTCTGTATGTATGTATGTATGTGGGTGGGTGGCTGGATGCGTGCCCCCTTCTCTCTCTCTCTCCCCGCATTTTATTGTCTTTGGGTGTGGGTGTTATGCACTCTCGATTAAAGGCGCTTTAAGCCAAGTAATGAGGCCCGCAAACGAAAAGAGAGGCGATCCCGTCAGGGTTTGCCCGATGCCCCCCTCCCCCTCCAACAGAGAAGAGAGGGCTTGGTTATGGACCGAAGAGATGTGGAGCGATGAGAGGGATCGTCAAAGGAAGGGAGATGGGGTTTATCATGTGTTTTGGTCGACTTTCTTCGAAGGCTGCTCCAACATACACACGTTCTTCGCTGAAGGGATCGATGCCGGCCCACCCACCCACATACACACACACACATTAGGTAACTCATCCCCGTCCTCTCCTGTGTGCGTTTGTTTGTCCCCCCCCTCCTCCCCCTTCCGCACTTCTTCGCTCTCCTCTTTTTCTCCCCAAAGAATTGTTCGTGCCGCACAGTTATCCACCGTCCTCGCTACTTTCTTGGAAAGCAGTCTCTCTCTCTCTCTCCCTCCTCCCCCGCTGGAGTCTCCACACACACACCATACATAGCAGGATGTCTGCCAAGACGATGACCTCTCCACCGGAGCTTGGCTTTGCCGAACGGTTCGTGCGTAGCCATGCCGGCGCTGCAACAGCGGCGGGCGTTCTCGAGATCGGCTTTTTTCATCCGTTTGATACGACGGCGAAGCGGCTCATGGCAAACAAAGGCTCGATCGTGCGCGGATCCATCGGGGAGACGACTGCCAACCTCAACAACATCATTTTCAAAAAACACGCCGACGCGGGTTTCCTGCAGAAGTTGATGTATCTCTACCCCGGCTCCCTTTACGCCATTGTCTACAAAGTCTTCCAGCGGGTGTACAAGTTTGCCGGTCAGCCAATCGTACGCGATGCCCTGAGCTCCAACTACCGCGACGGCTTCAAGCGGTTCTTTGGAGAGGCGCACAAGGTTATGGAGGACGCGGCAGCCGGGTGCCTCATCGGCCTCGGCGAGGTATTCTTGTTGCCCCTGGATAGACTGAAGGTGTTGAGCCAGACAAACGAGGCGGCCATGCGGAGTGGGCTGTTGCCGCTATTGCGTCAGGAGGGATTCCGTGGCATGTACGCGGGCACTGTGGTGACCATGTGCCGCAACGCACCGGGCTCCTTCTGTTTGTTTGGTGGTACGGCATTCACGAAGGGGTATATCTTCGGCCTTGACGACTACCGCCATGCGACTCTCTTCCAAAACATGTGCGCCTCCACCGTGGGTGCGTGCCTTTCCATCGCTGTCTCGAATCCTATGGACGTCGTCAAGACTCGTGTGCAGCAGCAGACAGAGGCGGAGCGTCGCAGCGCCGTCACCACAGCGACAATGATGTTGAGGGAGGAGGGCGTCTCGTCTTTCTTCAAGGGCCTCACGCCAAAGATAATCGCCTCTGCACCGAAGCTCATTTTTGCCTACACGATGACGGAGTACTTCTATAAGATGATGAACGTCTCCAAGCAGCACTAAGCATCCCCTCCAACGCACGGCCCATGATTTTTGTGTCTCTGCGTGTGTGGGTGTGTGGAGCTGCGTGCGAGAGTGGGTGGGGGGGGTGCCGTTCACTGTGTCTTCGGGGACGTGCACTCATCAAGGCAGCCGTGTGCTGTGTGACTATCGAAGTGGGCTGCGAGATGCCTACCACAGGGGGGTGGAGATGAGAATGAGCGTGGGCCTGATCATCTTCGCCCCAACCTCCTCACATAAGCTCAACGTCAGCTCTCCTGACACTAGTTTGTTATTCGAAACAGACGAGTGGTGCTGCCATGACGGTTTTATCTGCGGGTTAACACATCACTGGCGAGGGCGTGTGGGGGCGGGGGTGGAGGGCAGTAGCCAAGGAGGACCCTGCAAGGGAGGTACCACGCCTACACGCTGTTGTTTTTGATCTGTTTCCCTAGCTCCCCTTGTGCCGTTGCCGTGTTGGAGCGAGACCACGGCGGTGGGGGTGTGTGAGGCGGATGGAGGGAGGCCCCTGTTGGTGCCGTCTAATGAATGCACTTCCTCATCGGTAGAAATGCAAGAAAAGAGTCAATCGGCTGTAGGAGAGGAGGGCGCCGTTGTCCAGTGCTTGCACGCGTGTGTGCCACTCTCCTCTCTCTCATTCCTGTTTCGCTTTTAGGATGCTCAGTAGACACCGGAGCAATCGAGGTGATTCAGGGTGGGTGAGTGAAGCTGGATAGGGAGGGAGAGGAGGGGCTCCCATTGGGCGGGAGTGCTGCTGCTGCTGCTGACGCTGCGGCTAATGGGACATGTGTGCTGTTGGAAAAGAGAGGTGATGTACCCTCTTGTGCCATGCAAACTCCGTCGTTTCTTCTCCCCCCCCTTCCCCTCCTCCCTCACCCACAGAGCCAGAGGAGGGCGGGAGGAGAGGGGGGGGAGAGAACACTACACACGTATACATTAAACATTGCACATTCCACATTATTTTATTATTGTGTTTAAAAAAGATTCCCCTCCCTTCCCGCCTCCCCTCCCGCCTCCCCTCCCGCCTCCCCTCCCGCCTCCCCCTCCCGCCTCCACCTCTCCTCCCGCCCTCCTCTGCCTGTGTGGGTGAGGGAGGAGGAGAAGGGGGGGGGGCACATTAAGCAATATAATCTTATAACCAGCTCGCTTCTTCTAGCTCTTGATGAGAGGGTTTCTCTCTCTTATTGTATCTCGCCTGTGTCTCACCCGCTCTTCGCCTCCCCCCCTCTCTCTCTCTCTCTCCCTCCTCTCTGTCTTGTGTGCGTGTGTTCTCTCGAAATTGACCGCTTGTCGTTTCTTTCCCCTCCCCTTCTTCCAACCGTTGCTGTCGCCTCTGCACAGTCGTGCTGCTGTTGGCGCTATTCTGCCACGTCACCGAGGCTTCCATGAGAGGTTACATCTCTCCTCCTCCACTCCTCCTCCCCTCCCCTCCACTCCTCCTCTCCTCCTCTCCTCCTCCCCTCCACTCCTCCTCCCCTCCCCTCCACTTATTCCCCTCCTCTCCTCTTCCCCCCACAGAGAAGCAGTTCTTGGTTTATGACGTGACCTGGTCTGACACAAAAAAGGCTACGTTAATAGGTTTTTGGCTGCGCCCCCCCCCCCCTCCCCCCCCTTCTTCCTCCCCGGGCCATCTTTATTTTGCTGGGCATGTGATGCAGCACACAGCGCCTCGTCGGCACAACTACTCCGCTGTGGTCGGCACAGAGGAGGAGGGACCCGTGTGGTCTTCCCTCAAAGAGGCGTCCCCGGCTGCTCGTAAGAGGCAGGCGGCAGCCACGCGCAGTGCCCAGCTCACGCACCTCTTTGATCGGCTCTCATCTGTAGACGCGAATGCGCTGCAAAAAATTCACAGCGATGAGGTCTCTGTGGATGATGGATACCTCGACAAAGGAGGGGCACAGGTCCATTGCTCCCCACCGTCGCTGCACTCGACTTTAGGGCTTCCTCACCACCCCGCAAAGAGTCTCGACAACCCGTCTAGTGGTGGTGTGGTGCCTCGAAGTGGGCTGAGTACGTTCTCCCCGAGGCATTCTCGGCTGCCGAGCGTCTTCCGGGAGCAAGCAGGTATATTGCGGTCACTAGAGACCGCCTCGGGTGACGTGCGGCACACACTCAAGCAGCTGCACCACGACCTCGCCTTTTACGCCGAGAGGCGCAGCGCAGACAAAAACACAGATGGCTGTGATTTGCCCTTCTCCTCTCCGCTCCTCGTTCCACCCGCTCATTCCGCACCCGACACTGTATCAGCGAGCAAGAAGCCCGCTGAGAGGCAGCTCCGTGTGTCTGACGTGGAGGCGCTCTCCGAGACGGTTCGCATGCAGCGTGCTCGCGCTGCTGCTGCCGACGAAGGCGCCCCCGACGACCAGTCCGTCGAGGACTACGGTGTCGACTGCGTGGTGCCACCGCTGACGTCAGACAGTCGCTTACAAGACCTGCTGGCGTCCATAACGGTGAGCGTGGCCAAGATGAAGGAGTCTGCGAACGCCATTTACGACATCGAGGCCGCTGCGCCGAGCACGTCCGTGGCGCCATGGTGGTCCTCTGCGCTCCGCGTGCGGGGGATGAAGGCGTCCGCTGCCCGGCTCGACTATCATGCGCATGCTGCATTAAACTGGTCACACCGTGCGAGAGAACAACTCCTACTCCAAGCGGTTGTGCTCAACAAGACCTCAGTAGACACACGCACGCAGATTCTTGAGCAGCAGCGCCACTGGGACGAGTTCCAAACTCGACTACGCGATTCCCAGCAGACTACCGCCCAGATGCAGGCAGACATCGCTCAGTGTCAGCTGCACGTGCAGGCTGAGCTGGCGCGTCGTGCTACGCTCCAGAAGGAGTTGCGTCTCTGCGCACAAGAGAAGGGCCTCATTCACCCTGATGAGTTCAATCCACTGAAGGCGGAGTTGGCGCTCTTACTTGAGGAACGCGAGTGGCCGTCTGAGGAGCTCAGGAGGGATGTCAATGTTGTGCTTGATTGGCTGCGTTCTGTCTCGACAGTTCTCGAGTAGGTGACGATTGGTGTGGCGGCGCCAGCGTTCCGCCAGAAGAAGAGGGGAGGCAGAGGGGGGGGGGGAGGAGCTGCGCCTGTGACGCTTGAAGTCGTGGGAGTGGCTGGTAGCTCCAGCATCCCGCTGTGCGCGCTTGTCCATGCCAGAGAGGCGATGCCGCCTCATCCCACTGCATCATCCCCTTTCCAGCTACGCCCAACTCAATTTCGATCCTGCTTAGCCTTTCCTGCTGCGTTCCCCCCCTTCCCCCCCTCTCCCCCCCTCTATTTGTTGCACTGTTTACTCTCATCAATGTACAGCGTCGTCTCGGGCTTTGCTCTATTGTGTGTGTTTTTGTGTGCTGCGCGACACACCGGAGCCCCTCTCGCCCCTGCATCCTCACTTTTCTCACGATTCCAAAAAAAAGCCGAGATTAACGCACAAGCCTTTGCCCACCCATGGTGACGTCTGTATCGTGCGGATGTCCCCCCCCCCCCCCCTTGGTCAGCCGTGTCCTGCTGCTGCTGTCAAGGTTCAACAGACAGGGAAGAGCTCCTTTCGATTGCAGAGCCCGTGTGTGTGTGTGTGTGCGTAGAGAGGGGAAGCGCTCAATTGGCGTCGCTGCCCGCTGACAGGAGCATCGGATTTCCCCCCGCCCCCCCCCCCCAACTTCTAAAACACTTGGCTCACCTACCTCTCCTCTCACTCCCACTTTTCCTTCCCCATGAACGACCCACACAGCGAAGGGGCGTTGGTATTTTTTCAGGAAGGAGACTCTTCTGCATATCTTGTGTTTCTGAACACACACACACACACACACACACACAGCAAGAGGGAGAGAGCTCCCCCTCCCCCTCCCCCTCCCCCTCCCCCTCCCCCTCCCCCTCCCCCTCCCCCTCCCCCTCCCCTCCCCCTCCCCCTCCCCTCCCCCTCCCCCTCCCCCTCCCCCTCCCCCTCCCCCTCCCCCTCCCCCTCCCCCTCCCTCCCTCCCCCTCCCCTCCCCCTCCCCCTCCCCCTCCCCCTCCCCCCTCCTCCAAAAAGGTTGATCATCGTTGCTCGTGCGCAACACGGAGTGGGACAAGATGGGCTCATTCGTACCTCTCGATGACAGTGGTGGGGACCGCACCGTCATGGGGGGCCAAGGCACCCCTAGCGGAGACAACGCAGCGGTGTTCGCCTCCGGGGTCACTGCAGGGCCGCGCGTGCCGTTGTTCACGGCCTCCGAGGACGCCGAATATCAGGCGGTCGTGACGAGTCGCAAATCCTTTTTCGATTACGAACGGCATTATCAAGACTTGCTCATGACGCTGGAGGGAGACGACATCCTCGACCGATTCCGTGTCGAGTACGAAAGTCTCCACAACTCTTTGGTGAGTACTTATGAGGGCGAGGGCAGGCTACTCCGCAAGTGCGCCAACCTGCAGGCCGACATTGATTCCTGCATAAGGAAGGCGGCTTCGGCAGCTGAGCTGACGAGGGGGGATCGTGACACCATTACCGAACTCAGGGATGAGACGGAGCGCAGCTCCAAAAAGCTAGGTCAGATAAAAGAAAAAGAGGCGCAGCTGAGGGAGGTGATCACCACGGTTAAACAGGAGATCGTGGTGCTGCAGGCAAAGGCACTGGAGCCGATCGATCTGCCAGCACAGGAGTTCGCCATACACGAGATGCGGCAATTGCATGAGAGCCTGCAGCGGGAAGAGGAGCGTCTAACGCAGCTGCGAGAAAATACTTCCAGATCTTTGGGTGCTACGCAGCGGCGCATCACCACACTACTGCAGAACAACACCGCTAATATCGCTGAACTCACTCTGATACGCGAGAGCATCTCGAGGATGGAGGAAGAGGCCCAGGTGATGCTGGCAAGCAAGGTTGTGAAGGAGGAGGAGCTGCGTGCAGTGCGCGAGACGACTGTCCGCCGCATCGCGTACTGCACCTCCCAGCAGCACATGCTCGACGCCCTCAGCGAGGACCACGAGCGCAACGGTCAGGACTTGCGCGACGCCCAGCGCGAGGAGTCGAGGCTGGCCGAGGAGCATCAGGGCGTTTGCCGTCAGCTGCAAAACGTGCATACGGCACTGCAAGAGTCTAATGAAGAAAGTAATTTATGGCAGCGGCGCATGCGCGAGGCGGCGGCGGAGTTGCAGCGACACGAGGCCTCCGCTGAATGCATGCACAGTCGCTTCCTCAAGGCTCAGCAAGTTGTCGAGGCACTGCAGCGGCGCAACGCGGTGATGGAAGCGCAGATATCGGAGCAGCTTGAGAGGAAGCGCGAGGCAACGGCGCAGTTGCGCGATGAGGAGGCCGCTCTTGTGCGCGCGAGGCAGGTGACACACGCTGCCACGCAGGCGGCGTTGTCCGCCAGGAAGGAGGTCGATCTCCTGCACGAGGTCATCGCTGACAAGGAGTCTGAGCAGAGGAGAAACAAAACGTGGCTCGCGGAGAAGGGTGTTCAGCTCAGAATGTTGGAGGGCGCCCTGGCGTTTTGCGAAGAGAAGGGTGAGCACGTTCGCCAGGAGCTCTGCAAGGTCGCGAAGGAGGCGGAGGCGAACGACGCCAAATCAAAAAAGTTCGCCTTCTCTTGTGCGCTTCTCCTCAGCGAGGTGGAGAGCAGAAATCACGAGCTGACTGAGTACGAGGAGACATTTCCCGAGATGGAGGCGCGCATTAGGCATCAGCAGGCGCTGCTTGGGTCCATGGTGGCGGAGCAGAACACGTACACTTCGCACTGCGACCACTTGAAGCACGGCCTTAGCGAGCAGCAGCACAACTTAACAGTCCAGGTGGCGAAGGTGACGGCTCTGCGCAGCGCAATCCAGAAGCGGGAGAAGGACACGAAGGTGGAAGCGGCACGCATCCAGCTACTGTCGCAGCAACGTAAACATTTGGAGCAGCACCTGACGGACTACCAGGAGCAGGCAGAAAAGAGAAATCGATGCGCCGTTGCGCTGGGGCAGGAGATACTTGGACTTCGCGAGGTGCTCAGGAATGCCGCGGACGAGACGGCTCGGCAGCAGCGTCGCTGCAACGACGTTTTGCATGAAAAGGACTCGCTTAACCGCCAGGCGACGGACCGCGCGATGGAGGTGAACGCCCTTTATGAACAGGCGAAGACGGACGGGGCACTTTTACAGCGCCTCGAGGGCGTATACAATGAGCAGGCGCAGCAGTTGGAGCATCTCGAGTACCAGACAGTGCAGTTCGAACAGCAGCTAAGGCAGATGCGCATGTTCGTGGCCCGCCTGCCGGAGTTGCGCGTGCTGCTCAATACTGCCACACGTGAACTACAGCGGGAGAAGGTGCGAGTGCGCGCCTTGTTAGACGAAGCGGGCCGCCCTCTCAACTTGCACCCGTACACGGAGTTGGTCTCCGCTGAGCCGGAGACGTACGCGCTTCTGCAGCGTGTACACAAGTTGCAGCGAATCCTCGTCCAGCGCCGGACTGAGTTGGATGAAAAGCAGGCAGCCATCCAAACAGCGGAACAGCGCTACATGAAGGCCAAGGTCACCGTCGCGCAGCAGCCGGGGCCAGAGATCGCAGAGCAGCTGATCGCCTATCAGCAGAACCTTGTGAAGAAAAACCAGCACATGGGGCAGATGCAGGAGGCCCTCGAGTTCTTCCGGTCGCAAACCGACCTGTTCAAGGCCAGGCATGATGTTTTGCGAGATCGTCTGACGGAAATGGGAAAGACGTACGCGGAGAACCAGGCGGAGCAGGAGAGAGGCTCCAGAGCAGGCGCTCGCAACACCTCACCATGCCTAGAGCCACCGTCCACGACTTCTGAGCCGGCCGTGTACCACGGTTTTGTGGCCCCCCCGCGCCCCACAACAGAGAGCGTCACTACGCCAGCTTCGCTCCTCACGCCACCCCCGGTGAGCGAGTAGACCCCCCCCCCTCCCCCCTCCCTCCCCCTCCCTCCCCCTCCCTCCCCCTCCCTCCCCCTCTCCCCCCCCCTCTCTCTCCATTCGCACCCATGAACCGTGTGGATCGGGACGGAAGGAGGGGAAGGGGGAAGAGGGGGAGGGCGAATGCCATTTGCATGCACTTCCTCGTCTCTCCATCATCACGGTTTCACGGGTGGCCCGGTGCACGATGTATACTTTCCTTTTTTTTTCTCTGGAATGATTACCCCGCCTCCTCACTCCCTCCCCGCCCACCCTCCCCACCCACCCACCCACCCACACACAATCGTGTGTAATTATCTTTATGTATATGCCAAGACTAGAACTCAATTATTTATTTACTTTGTTTGCTGCTTTTCTATTCTTTTCTTGGAAGTTTTTTTTTTCCTTATCCCCCCCTCCCCCTCCCCCTCCCCCTTTCCCCCCATCATGGCTGTAGTGCGTGTAACAGGGCTTCCATGGAAATATGGGGAATGAGTCCGTGGACAGACTCCTCCTCCTCCCCACCTCTCCCTCTCCCATGTGTGTGTTTGGGGGGGGGGGAGGGGTGTGTGAATCGACACTAGTCGCTCATGTGTTTTTCCCTTTGCAAATCGAATCGATTCGTTAGAGGGCAGCAAATGATATCGTCAGACACCCCGAGTAGGCGCCACACACACACACAGACACACACACACAGACACACACACACACACACACACGACGCGCACACTTTTTTTTTCTGTGTGTGTGTGTGTCGCCTACTCGAGCTTCACTCAGTTGCACTGCTCTCCTTTTTTTGGGGGGGGAGGGGGCACACCTGCCAAAGAGAAAGGGAAAGTAGACACCGAGACGGCGTACGCTCAGCGACTTTGTGTCGTCTGCAGCCTCTGTGGGCTCCGTGGGTGTAAAATGGCGTTTGATGAGCAACGGGGCATCGAATTCCTTTTCTCCATCCCTTCCGGATGGGACACACACCACACATGCAGCGGTGACAGCTGTTGCTTTCCAATGCGCTCACCTCTCTCATACCACGCACGCGGCATTGTGTCCACTGACTCCTCCTCTCTTCTCAACCGTTTTTTTTTGTTCCAAGGCTACGACGCGAGGAGCGTCACCCCATATAACCCCTCCTCCCCTCGCTCCCCCCCTCTCTCCTCCTCCTCCGTTTCTCCTCCATTTCACATATACACCGACGCTGCCGCCCCTCTGGCGGAACGTGTTGAGGCCTCCACATCTCCACAGGCCTCTTTTTTCTCTCTTCTCCCTTTTCCACCTTAACTCACACTTTTTCTCTCCGAGGCCGTTCCGCAACGACCCGTTTTTTTTTTTCGTTGTTTCCTCTTGACTGAAACGACAACTCCGTCCTCCACATCTCCACCCTTTTTTTTTCTTGTAGAAGAAGTCGAACCCCCCACCCTCTCCTTCTCCCTCTCCCCCTCCCCCGTTGTCATGATGCGTAGGTGTAGTGTAAATGCCGCCACCGCGCTTCGGTGTGACGGCACAGCCGCCATGATGGTTCCTCTTACCGCTTTCGTCTGCGGAGGTGCCCGTGACGCTTCCCTGACTTCCATGACGCGCTGGCCGGTGGTGTCGAGGATTTCTACGCACGCCGTGTTAAGGACGAGCTGCCGGTGGCAATCGACGGGTGTGACGCCGTGGGGCGGCGGCGGCGGCGGCAACCAGAGTGGAGGGGGCGGCAATGGCGGCCAGCAGCAGGGCCGGACGTGGGTGAACCCGAATGCCGTGCCCCCGGGGGACTTCCTGAAGAAGTACGCGCGCGACTTGACCGAGGAGGCGCGCATGGGTCGCCTGGATCCTATTGTGGGTCGCGAGGAAGTCATTCGACGCACCATCCAGGTGGTCTCGCGGCGCACCAAGAATAACCCGGTGTTGATTGGTGAGCCCGGCGTCGGTAAGACGGCCATCGTCGAGGGCCTGGCGCAACGCATTGTGAAGGGCGAGGTGCCGGAGAGCATCCGGGATCGCCAGGTATACGCACTCGATATGGGCACCCTCGTCGCCGGTGCCAAGTTTCGTGGGGAGTTTGAGGAACGTCTCAAGGGAGTACTCAAAGACACCATAGAGTCGAACGGAAAGGCCATCCTGTTCATTGACGAGCTGCACACTTTGGTGGGCGCCGGCTCCTCCGGCGATGGATCAATGGATGCCGCGAACTTACTGAAGCCGTCGCTGGCGCGCGGTGAGTTGCACTGCGTCGGTGCGACCACTTTGGACGAGTATCGCCGTCACATCGAGAAGGATGCCGCGTTGGCACGCCGCTTTCAATCGGTGCTCGTCACGGAGCCCACCGTGGAGGAGACGATATCCATTCTGCGCGGCATCAAGGAGAAGTACGAGGCCCACCACGGCTGCCTCATCAAGGACGAGGCCCTCGTGTACGCCGCCGTCAACTCCCACCGCTACCTTTCGGAGCGGCGCCTGCCCGACAAGGCCATTGACCTGATCGACGAGGCAGCCAGTCGCCTGCGCTTGCAGCAGGAGTCCAAGCCGGAGGCGCTCGAGCTCATTGAGCGCGAGTTGATCCGGCTGAAGATCGAGGCCGAGGCCGTGAAGAAGGATAAAGACGAGGTGGGCAAAGAGAAGCTGGAGAACCTGTATGCGCACATCTCTCAGAAACAAGGGGAGTACGACGCGCTCGAGGAGCGGTGGCGGAAGGAGAAGGCGCTGTTCCAGACGATTAAGCAGCGCACTGAAGAACTCGACGTGTTGCGGCACCACCTCGAGCAGGCGATGAACAGCGGAGACTTTGCGAGGGCGGGCGAGATTCAACACAGCCAGATACCAAACCTCTTGAAGCAGATTGAGAAGGACAAAAGCGTGGCCAGCTCCAAAGACTTTATGGTGCACGACAGCGTCACCTCAAAGGATATTGCTGAGGTGATCGCCCGTGCGACCGGCATCCCTGTCGCGCAACTCATGACGAGTGAGCGGGAGAAGCTAATTCACATGGACGAGGCGCTGAAAAAGACCATCATGGGCCAGGATGCGGCCATCGAGTCCATCACGAATGTCGTGCGCATCTCTCGCGCCGGCCTGCATTCACACAAGCGCCCGCTGGGCTCATTTCTCTTTCTGGGCCCCACCGGCGTTGGAAAGACGGAGGTGTGCAAGAGCCTCGCCAAGTTTCTCTTCGACGACGAGTCCTTCATATGCCGCATCGACATGAGCGAGTACATGGAGCGGCACTCGGTACACCGGCTGATCGGTGCTCCACCGGGGTACGTCGGCTACGAGGAGGGCGGCGAGCTGACGGAGACGGTACGGCGTCGGCCGTACCAAATCGTGCTTTTCGATGAGTTCGAGAAGGCACACCCGAGCGTATCGAATATCCTCTTGCAAGTCCTGGACGAGGGGCACTTGACCGACAGCCACGGCCGCCGCGTCGACTTCAAGAATACAATTATTATCCTCACCTCCAATATCGGTGCAGACCTCATCGCCCGTCTGCCGGAGGGGGAACCGAGCAGCGCGGCGATGCCGGCTGTCGCGGAGGAGGTGCGGCAGCGCCTGGCGCCCGAGTTCATTAACCGTCTTGACGACATCATCATGTTTAACCGCCTCAGCCGTGAGGACATTCGCAGGATTGTTGAGATTTTATTCTCTCAGGTTCAGGCAATGCTGACGGAACACAACATCACATTGGAGAAGTCCAAGGCGGTGTATGACTGGTTGAGCGCCAACGGCTACAGTCCCGTTTATGGTGCGCGTCCACTGAAGCGTCTCGTGCAGAGCGAGCTGCTCAACCAATTGGCGCTGATGTTGCTGGACGGCCGCATCCGTGAGGGTGAGCATGTGAGGCTCTCGGTGCAGGGCGATCATGTCGTGGTGCTTGCCAACCACGACCTCCCTCCAGAGAAGAAACTGGGCGATGGGCCGTTGCTTGATCAATAAGATTTCCCTTCCGCCCCCCCCGCGGTCTCCCTCCTTCTCTCCCTCTTTTGGTGTGTTTGCACATGTCTCCATTTACGATGCACGGCAATTTCAGAGCATCTCTTCGTAGACTTTCTTTTTGTGTTCTTTCCTCCCCCCTCTCCCCCCTCTCCCTCCCCCTCGTCTCCCTCTTTTCTTTTTTTAAATGCTTCCACATTGCGGTGCGGAGTACAACGAGAAGACAATTCAAAGATGCCCTTTTCATGTTGCCTCCTACTCCCTCCCAAATCACCACAGACGACGCGCGGTGGGAGGCCCTTGCCTCCAAGTGCCAGACATGCTCAGAGAACCTCTACAAGTGCGGGCAGGAGGCAGAGCAGATGACACAGTCCATGCAGTCGGCGCTGTTTTGGGCTACACTCGAGGTCTCGCCGCTGTGCGTGTGCCCGCGTGTTCCCACCGCGGCTGCAGAGAATCACTGTGAAACTGTTTCGCCTTCCCAGAATTCGCCGTGAAGTGACGCGGGACGCCGTTGCCGTGGGCACTGCCCCCTCCACCCCCCTCCCCTCCCCTCCGAGACTCGCGCTAGTCAGTACACGTTTCTGCTTTTGCCCCCCCCCCTCTCCCAACCGCGATCGCCTAGCTGCCTCCACCTTTTTTTCTTGTTAGGCCACCCAGCCAGTGTGCAATCTGAAGGTTGACTCCTTGTCTGTGTTTTCTTTCGCACGTCCAGCCACCGCCCTCGGCCCCGCTGCCGCTGCCGCTGCCGCTTTGCTTCTTTTCTTTATGAATTTCGCTGCTCCCCCCCTCCCCTTCCATGTCGACGGCCTGTCGTCGAAGTGGGTGCTTCGATTTCACAACGCGGCTGACTCGCAGAACCTGCAATGCAGCTGTGCTCGCTTGTGCGCGGGTGGGCCCACGCCC
Organism: Porcisia hertigi; assembly: GCF_017918235.1. Lineage (NCBI taxonomy): Eukaryota > Euglenozoa > Kinetoplastea > Trypanosomatida > Trypanosomatidae > Porcisia > Porcisia hertigi. The sequence continues at coordinate 384,473 of NC_090561.1, forward strand.
GCTGTCCTGCGGCACACACACACACACACACACAGACACACACAGACACACATCTCTGTGCATGTGAATCTCTCCTTCGCTGGTCACTTCACGCTTTTCACTGCTTTTTTCGCCATCTCTCGCTTCCCCCCATTTTCTCCTTTCCACTTTCTCACGTCTGTGGCTCTCTGCTCTGCGCCCGCGGTCTCCTCTGAATGACTCGCCCCGGTGCATATTTGTTTGTCTGTCTGTGCCCCCCCCGCCACTCCGGGCAGCTTCGTCCACATCACACGTGTGAGTATTCCCCCTCCTTTTTTTCGTTCTTTTATTTCCCTGAGAGTTTTGGTGCCCGCTCGCCTTCCCCCTCTCCCGGGTTCTCTGCTCTCTTCCGTGTGTGTGTGTGTGTGTGTGTGTGTGTGTCACAATGCCTGCCAATCCACTGCTTCAGCGGAGCAGTCTGCAGTACCAGTATCCCCCCTTCGACCAGATCCAGCTGGGGCACTATGCACCCGCATTCGAACAGGGGCATGATGAAGCAGATGGCAGAGATTGAGGCGATCAAGGCCAACCCGGAAGCGCCTACCTTTGAGAACACAGTAGTTGCATTGGAGAGGAGCGGTGAGGAGCTGACGCGCGCACGCCTGGTCTTCTCTAACCTTTGCTATGCACACACAACCCCAGAGATGCAGAGGCTTGATCAGGCCTACGCCCCTACGTTTTCTGTTCACAAGGACAACATTTTTCTTGACAGCGTCTTGTACAGCCGCATCAAGGCCGTGTACGACACGCGTGGCAGCCTCGCTGGGGAAGACTTGCGGCTGGTGGAGCACTACGAGGAGCGGTTCCGCAAGGCTGGCGCCGCCCTCGACGACGCGGAGAAGAACAAACTAAAACGCATCAATGAACGACTCGCCACCCTCGAGGCTGAGTTCGCTGAGAAGGTCATGGGCACGCGCAAGACTGCGTCGCTGATTGTGAATGACGCGGCCGAGCTGGAGGGTCTCAGCGAGGATGAGATCGCGACGACGCAGAGGGAGGCCGAGGACCTCGGCTATCCCGGTAAATACGCGTTGATCATTGTGAACACAACACAACAGCCGCTTCTCGCGTCGCTGAGAAGCCGCCAGACGCGCCGCCGACTGCTCGAGGCGAGCGAGCAGCGCGCGGGACGCGGGGATGAGAACGACACGGGTGCCATCACTGTGGAGATTGCGCGGCTTCGGTTGCAGAAGGCGAAGTTGCTTGGCAAAAAAAACTTCGCTGAGTGGCAACTGCAGAATCAAATGGCTGATCCGGCATCTGCCGAGGCGTTGCTGCGCGACATGGGGAAAGCGGCGGCATCGAAAGCGATGAAGGAGGCGGGCGACATCCGTCAAATGATGTGCGAGGAGGGGGGCGACGTGGAGTTGGCGCCCTCGGACTGGCGCTACTACGCTGAGCGGGTCCGCAAGCAGAGGTACGACCTGGATGAGAGCGAGACGAAGCCGTACTTCGAACTCAACAACGTACTCGAGCGTGGCGTGTTTTATACGGCGGAGATGCTCTACGGCGTGACGATGCAGCGGCGCACCGATCTGCCGGTGTACCACCCTGACGTGATGACTTTTGAAATGTTTGACTACACGGGCGAGTCTCTCGCCATCTTTTGCCTCGACCCCTACGCGCGTGCGAGCAAGCGCGGAGGTGCGTGGATGACCTTCTACGTTCGCCAGAGCTCTTTGCTTGGGCAGAAGCCCGTCGTGTACAATGTGTTGAACATTATCAAACCGGCAGAGGGCAAGCCGACCCTGCTGACCCGCGACAACGTGACGACGCTCTTCCATGAGTTCGGCCATGGGCTCCACGGCATGCTGAGCAACCTCAAGTACTCCACGCTATCCGGCACGAGTGTCGCCCCTGACTTCCTCGAGTTTCCATCGCAGATCAATGAGCACTGGGCGATGTACGACGCCGTGCTGAAGAACTATGCGTTCCACTGCGAGACGAAGGAGCCCATACCGCAGGCGCTCGTGGAGCGCATGAAGGCAGCCGAGACGTTCGGCGCCGGGTTCCATACCATCGAAGTGGTCAAGGCCGCGTACATCGATCTCTATTGGCATCTGGCCACGGAGGAGGCTGCCTTGCTGCCGCCCATGGAGATGGAAGAGGCTGCCATGAGGGCCTTTGGTGTTGGAATGGCTGAGGTGCCGCCGCGTTATCACAGCGGATACTTCATGCACACCTTCACCGGTGGATACGCGTCGAATTACTACGTTTATCAGTGGGCGCGCGTGCTGGACTGCGACGGGTTTGAGTGGTTCCTTGAGAACGGAGGACTGACCCGACAAAACGGTGACCACCTGCGTGCGTGCGTGTTGTCCGTTGGCAACTCAGTAGACGCAAACGTTGCATACGAAAAATTCGCTGCTCGGAAAGCGAGCATGAAGGCGTTCCTGCGCATCAACGGCCTACTGGACGAGTGATGGCGATGGGCACATGGCCAAGAACACGTTTCTCCGTTCCCTGATTTCTTATTCAATGGCCCTCTTTATTTTGATATGGATCTCTCTTTTTTTTTCTCTCCGTCTGTGTGTGTGTGTGTGTGTGTTGCCACGCGCATGTGTTCACGTTTGGTGCGGTCCCTGCTAGCGGCGAGGCTCTTTTCATCGCTGCTAACTACGACTTCGCGTGCTGAACTCCCCACCCCTCCACCCCTCCACCCCCCCACTCCCTCCACCCATCCACCCCTCCGCCCATCGTCCATCGCCCATCCTCGTACTTTTCCACGCCGGTCTTTTTTTCCCGTTGTATTCCCGGTTTTCTCGTTTTTCTTTTTTTTTGTTGTTGCATTTCGTTCCCGTACGTTTGTGCGCGCGTGTGTGAGTGTGTGTGTGTGTGTGGGGCCACTCCTTCTTGTTGTGTTGTAGACACACGCCCACCCCCTCACCACCGTACCACACCCCTCCCTCCCTCCCCCCCTCCCTCCCTCCCTCCATCACCTCAAAGCTTTCCACGAATCCCCGCATCTATCCACTTTACCTTTCCTGCTCTTCCACACACTCGTCGTCGTGTGTGTGTGTGTCTGTGTCGACTCGCTCTCATCAAATCACCATAACCACACTAACACACACGCACACACTTGCTATCATCATCCCTGTATCACCTCAGCACGGGGGCATCAGTAGTGTAGCCGCTACCTCTGAGTGGGAAGGTCAGGAGAGTGCGGCTATATGCGGACATGGACGCTGGCTGCGGGCTCTCGGTGTCGGCCGCCAGGGATGGGCTGGCGGCTGTCCTCAAGAAACCCGTGCTCAAGACGGCCATTGCAACCACTGATTGCGAATCGTGTCGTCGGCTCCACTAAATAGTTGCTTCTGCCAGCTGGGTGTGCTGTGCAGCAGTGATTCGGTGCGCAATGCTGAACCTGGCCTGCGTAGGGCGGTGGGGGAGGGAGGAGGTGGGAGGAGGAGGAATAGCGATGGCTGCCGGTGATTGTGCAAGTCATAGCGTCCACTCGGCATGGCACTGCTCAAGTTGTGCCACGGCAGCGTCGCGCTGGGGGTGAAGACGTGAGGGGGAGTCAAAGTGCCCTTCGGATCAGACGAGGGGTGGGTGGGTAAGGGGGGGGGGGCAGGCAGGCTTTGTTCTGGACATCAATACAACGGTCACACGTGGAGGGCCCGGCAGTTGGCGAGGACACACTTTAGGGGGGAGGCGGTACGTCGGAGGGGAAAACATCACTCCCGAGACTTTTTTTTTGTAAATACAGTATTGGAGCGTGACCTTCACCTCCGCCCCCCAAATGATAGCGAATTGTGCTCGTTATATTCTGCGCTTATACACCTGTGTGTGCGGATGGGGCCAAGACACCTGTTCTCCAGTGTGTGCCTCCATCCCTCCTTCTCCTCTCCACATCAGCATCTCCTCTTCGATTAACGGGACGCCCGTGCGTGTACGAGCTGCCCGCCGCTCCACGTAACCCTTTGTCTTGTGGCTCTCGGCAGCGGCGTGTGCGGGTGTGCATGCGCCGGGTAGGTAGTAGCCCGCCGTGTCCACAGCGTGCCAGCCGCGATGCCACTCGACCTCGTCTGCCCCCAACAGGGATCGGGGACATGAGGGAGAGTCAACGGTGATGTCGGCCCGGCTTCGCAAGTGGTGCACCTTCGGCAAGTTGGTCTGTGTGTGTGTGCGTCTCCGCTTCCACCGCATTATGAAAAAAAAGTTGTGACATAACGGGATATGCGCTCCTTCGGGACGAAAAAAATGTTCATAACGAGGCCTCACCCAAGCCGGCGTGGTGTAGCCCCTCTGTGCCCCCGCACTCCTCTCCATTCCCGCCCACGGCAACAGGCTGCAGGCATAAAATACAATTCCTCCGCGTCGGTGCTTCTCCATCCCTTCTCACCTTCCGTCCTCCCTGTCCCCCTCCCTGTCCCTGTCCCTCTCCCTCTCCCTCTCCCTGTCCCTGTCCCTCTCCCTCTCCCTGTCTCCACCCCCCTCTCTCCGCCTCGCGCTGCCCGCACACGTGTACTCGAGGAGAGAAGTCTCAAGCCTTCTCTGCCATACGCCGCCTCTCCTTCCTCTTTCGTCATACAGACCACATTTTCGTTGTGTGTGTTCGCTTCCTGGGCTCCGTGCGAGTTTTGTGTGTGTGTGCTGCATTTTCCATCGAGCATCCCCCGAATTTGTGTGCTGGCTTGTGATTCCCTTTTTTTTTCAGATCTCTTCCTCCCCTCCTCCTCCTCCCCTCCTCCTCCTCCTCCTCCTCCCCCCACACTCGCGTCTCTCTCTGCCACCTGCCCTCCCCCACCCTTCTCCAGCCGCTGCAATTGACATCGCAGAGCGCGACTACCGGGGTCCGAAAAAAAAATAAACAAACAACAAAAAACAGATCCGCCTGTTTATATTTCTTCAAATAGAGTGTGTGCGGCGTCCTCGAGCCCCCCCTCCCCTCCAAACCACGACGCTGACCGGGCCAAGGCAGAAGACGATACAATGAGCTTATCCTGTTTTCTCTCGCCGCACGAGTGCATCACCTCTACGTTTCACACATGCAGTTGTGGTGTGCCTGCAATCCTCGAATCCTTTCAAAAACTTCACGTGGTCCCTACAAAACGCCCACGGCTAGCGTAAAAAACATTCTCCGTTTTCGTTTCTGGTGTCGTCTGTAGGTGGGGGGGGGTGCGCGCCTTGGCGTGGGTATCTTGTCGCCCCCTTTCTGCTTTCTTCGCATTTTGTGGCCAGAAAAAGGAGAAAGAACGGGATCGCTTTCGGGGGCAATGCGCCACGCTGTGTGACCGCCATCCCCTCTTCCCTTGCGACCTGCCCCCTCCCACCGCCTGCCTCACGGCCGCGGGCAGCCTCGATTACCCCCAGTTGGGGCACCGGTTGGGTAAACGTGTCCTTTTGCGCCGGGTCCCCCGCCTCCCCCCTCCTTCCCGCTCCCCCGCTTCCTCCCAGGTGGTGGGAAAACGCGTGTGAGCATCTGTGGTCCACCTAATTAAATTTACCCCTCCTCTCTCCACTCCTCCCCCGCTCATTGCACGGTCGCCAACACCAAATAATAAAAAACGACCCACGCACCACCAGATTTGTTCCGTCCGCGTTTTTCTCTCTTACCCCCCCTATACCCGTCGCACCCCGCATCATCCCCCAAAGCTCCGCCTTGCTTTTTCCCACGCTGCAATGCACTCGAGCCTCCGCGCGTTCCTCCTGGTGTCGGTGACCCTCGTGGCGCTGGCCACCTACGCAGATGCTAAGTCCGTGAGAGCTGGCTGCGCAGTTGACCTCTGCACCGTATGTGAGGATACCGCAGTGTGCACTGAGTGCACTGGCGGCTACCACCCGATCAATGAGGGTAAAGTCTGTGCGTCCAACACCTGCAAGGCAAGCGTCCTAAACTGTGAGCGGTGCACCGAAGAAGGTGGCAGTGCTTGCCAGACCTGCAGTTCGGGCTACACATTGAACAAAGATTCTCTGTGCGTCAGGTCGTCCGACGCCGCTTCCCGGGGCCCGGGGTCCGCCCTTGCCGCGGTAGCGGTGCTGGTCACTGGCGCCGCGGCTTATGCGATGTAGGTGGGGAGCGCCCCCGGTGACAGCAAACTTGCCACATCGCGGCGTGGGCGTAGGGGGCGCTGTCTTGCTTTCCTTTGTTTTCCCTCTCACCCTCCGAAGTGCATTCGTGGCTGCTTTGTCGGGAGGGAGAGGGGGGCGCCCCGCGGCGGTACGCAGCGCATTCCCTCGCGTGGAAAAAGGGCCCTCCCCCCCTCTCGACAGCGACCGCGTGCGGTCTTTGCGCGTGTTTTCCCCCTGTTTTTCAGTGGGGGTATTTTCCTCTTTTTCCTGTACCTTTGTTTTGTACAGATGCGCTCCGTGTAGGCGCGTCGTCTCTATTTTTTTTTTTCCGACCTCCCCTTCCTTTTATTTGTTCAGAGGCTGAGTCGCTCTTTTGTGCCTGATGGGTTGCGCTAAGCGCGCCCTGGGCATTCATATCAACCAGCAACGCCCACGTGGAAAAGCTCAATGGGCACAGGAAATATATATATTTTTTTGAAACTCCTCCAAGAACTTGGCAAATGCATATTTGTCAGCAATCATTCCTAATCGCACCCACACAAAAGAGTAGCACTGTACACTGCAGGCCGCTCCGCTTGCTGCCCCCTTTCCTTACGCGTCACCTGTGCATATCCCCCGTGGCGGATGAACGCGCGCGACTCCCAGATTCCCCGCGAGTGGATGTAATCCCCCTTTGGGGGGTACGGCGGGGGCGTTGTGAGCTTTTTTGCTCTGCTCCTGGCCTTCCCTGTTCCACCTCATTTCCTCTCCCCCACCCCCCGCCTCGAACACATCGTCCCCCCCCCCCCCCCACACACACACACACAAACTCGCACACACACGCATGCGGGCCTTTCCAGCGGTGGGCGAGCAGGCCTCGCTTCCTCGCCGAACTGGCCGCACAAAATTCCGTTTCCCCTCCACCTTCCCGTGGTCAGGAGGGGGGGATACATGCGCTCCGCCCCCACGCAGCGACAGCAGAGGTGGGAGAAAGTACGCGGTTTGCACGTGTCAAGAGCCCAGATGTCGAGAGCAATCTCCCCAGGGACATCCCCGGTGGCGAGGAGGTGCCCCCAGGCCCGCAGAAAACCGGCGGTGTGCCACTCCGTTTCCCTCGAACGCTGGCGGGTTTTCGGTAGGATGGGGGCCTCAACGTGCCGCGGGGGAAAAGTGCGACCCTCGTGCTTATAAAAGTCAAAGCATCTTTCTGCCCCCCCCTCCCCCCTCCCCCCTCCCCCGAAAGATCGTTTGTGCTCGTCAGGCGGGAATCAAAACGGACTGCGCGAGGCTGTTGGTTGGTGCTACACTGTGTGTGTATTGGCGTGGTGGCGTGTTGGTGTTTTTTTTCCCCTACTGTGTCTTCCCAGCGTCTTGTAGAATCTGTATATATATATTTTTCATTTCGGTATACTGCTGTGTGTGTGTGCCTCTATATGGATGTATGCGCACGTTTGCGTGTTGATGTGTGATGGGGTGATGGTGATGACGGTGTTGGTGTGCTTCGGCTTTTTTTTGAAACACACAAAATGCGGTAACGAGCACCAAATTGTGCAATGCAGTCACCCGAAACAAACAGACAAAGCTAAAATGACGGCAGTCGTCTTGCCCTCCCTGGCCGTTGCACTCGGTCAGGAGGACGGTGGCGATGCCTCCACGGCGCTGTTGTCTCTCTTTTGCCCGTGACTCCCACCATCTGGGGTTTCCGGTGCCGTTGTCTGGAGGGGCCTTCTCTGTTGACGTCCTCGCCAACGCACCGACGTGCAGGTGCGTGTGATTGCACACACGCACGCACAAAACGGTGAAGCACACCCGCCGATATACACACACGCACATACACACAAACCCACACACACACACACACACGGTGAAGCACACCGCCGATATACACGCACGCACATACACACAAACACACACCACGCGCGCTGCCGCCATTTTCACTCCCGCCGCTCCTGCCGTCGTGCCCATGCAGTGCACATCCGTCACCGTTGTTGGTTGTGCACCCCTCGTCCGCGTTGCACTACCCTCTCACTTTGTGGCTCATGTTTTCTTTCTCATCTTCCTAACCCTCTCCATCTCGACACTTCATCTTTCTCCTTCCCCCTCCCTCTCCCTGTCTCCTCCCCACTCTCCGCCTCGCGCTGCCTGCACACGTGTACTCGAGGATAGAAGTCTCAAGCCTTCTCTGCCATACGCCGCCTCTCCTTCCTCTTTTGTCATACAGACCACATTTTCGTTGTGTGTGTTTGCTTCCTCGGCTCCGTGCGAGTTTTGTGTGTGTGTGCTGCATTTTCCATCGAGCATCTCCCGAATTTGTGTGCTGGCTTGTGATTCCCTTTTTTTTCAGATCTCCTCCTCCCCTCCTCCCCTTCTCCCCCCACACTCGCGTCTCTCTCTGCCACCTGCCCTCCCCCTACCCTTCTCCAGCCGCTGCAATTGACACCGCAGAGCGCGACTACCGGGGTCCGAAAAAACAAACAAACAAACAACAAACAGATCCGCCTGTTTATATTTCTTCAAATAGATTGTGCGCGCCGTCCTCGAGCCCCCCCTCCCTCCCCTCCAAACCACGACGGTGACGGGGCCAAGGCAGAAGACGATACAATGAGCTTATCCTGTTTTCTCTCGCCGCACGAGTGCATCACCTCTACGTTTCACACGTGCAGTTGTGGTGTGCCTGCAATCCTCGAATCCTTTCAAAAACTTCACGTGGTCACTACAAAACGGCCACGGCTAGCGTAAAAACATTTTCTATTTTCGTTACTGGTGTCGTCTGTAGGTGGGGGGGGGTGCGCGCCTTGGCGTGGGTATCTTGTCGACGCCTTTCTGCTTTCTTCGCATCTTGTGGCCAGAAAAAGGAGAAGGAACGGGCTCGCTTTCGGGGGGAATGCGCCACGCCGTGTGATCGCCATCCCCTCTTCCCTTGCGACGTGCCCCCTCCCACCGCCTGCCTCATGGCCGCGGGCAGCCTCGATTACCCCCAGTTGGGGCCCCGCTTGGGTAAACGTGTCCTTTTGCGCCGGGTCCCCCGCCCCCCACTTCCTCCCAGGTGGTGGGAAAACGCGTGTGAGCATTTGTGGTCCACCTAATTAAATTTACCCCTCCTCTCTCCACTCCTCCACCGCACATTGCACGGTCGCCAACACCAAATAATAAAAAACGACCCACGCACCACCAGATTTGTTCCGTCCGCGTTTTTCTCTCTTACCCCCTGCCCCCCCCTATACCCGTCGCACCCCGCATCATCCCCCAAATCGCCGCCTTGCTTTTTCCCACGCTGCAATGCACTCGAGCCTCCGCGCGTTCCTCCTGGTGTCGGTGACCCTCGTGGTGCTGGCCACCTACGCCGATGCTAAGTCCGTGAGAGATGGCTGCGCAGTTGACCTATGCAAAGAATGTGATACTGAAGGAAAGTGCACTACGTGCAATGACGGCTACCACCCGAGCGAGGACAAAACATCCTGTGCGCCCAACACCTGCGCGGCAACCGTCCAAAACTGTGAGCGGTGCACCGCCACCACTGGCACTACTTGCCACACCTGCAGTCCGGGCTACACATTGAACAGTGGTTCCTGTGCGCCCAACACCTGCGCGGAAGCCGTCCTAAACTGTGAGCGGTGCACCGACAACAATGGCACTACTTGCCACACCTGCCGTTCGGGCTACACATTGAACAAAGATTCTCTGTGCGTCAGGTCGTCCGACGCCGCTTCCCGGGCCCCGGGGTCCGCCCTTGCCGCGGTAGCGGTGCTGGTCACTGGCGCCGCGGCTTATGCGATGTAAGTGGGGAGCGCCCCCCGGTGACAGCAAACTTGCCACATCGCGGTGTGGGCGTAGGGGGCGCTGTCTTGCTTTCCTTTGTTTTCCCTCTCACCCTCCGAAGTGCATTCGTGGCTGCTTTGTTGGGGGGAGGGGGGCGCCCCGCGGCGGTACGCAGCGCATTCCCTCGCGTGGAAAAAGGCCCCCCCCCCTCTCGACAGCGACCGCGTGCGGTCTTTGCGCGTGTTTTCCCCCTTTTTTTCGGTAGAGGTATTTTCCTCTTTTTCCTTTACTTTTTTTTTGGTACAGATGCGCTCCGTATATGCGCGTCGTCTCTATTTTTTTCCGACCTCCCCTTTCTTTTATTTGTTCAGAGGCTGAGTCGCTCTTTTGTGCCTGGTGGGTTGCGCTAAGCGCGCCCTGGGCATTCATATCAACCAGCAACGCCCACATGGAAAAGCTCAATGGGCACAGGAAATGTATATTTTTTTGAAACTCCTCCAAGAACTTGGCAAATGCATATTTTTCAGCAATCATTCCTAATCGCACCCACACAAAAGAGTAGCACTGTACACTGCAGGCCGCTCCGCTTGCTGCCCCCTTTCCTTACGCGCCACCTGTGCATATCCCCCGTGACGGATGAACGCGCGCGACTCCCAGATTCCCCGCGAGTGGATGTAATCCCTCTTTGGGGGGGGGGGTTCGGCGGGGGCGTTGTTAGCTTATTTGCTCTGCTCCTGGCCTTCCCTCTTCCTCCTCATTTCCTCTCCCCCACCCCCCGCCTCGAACACATCGTCCTCCCCACCCCCACACACACACACACACAAACTCGCACACACACGCATGCGGGCCTTTCCAGCGGTGGGCGAGCAGCCCTCGCTTCCTCGCCGAACTGCCCGCACAAAATTCCGTTTCCGCTCCACCCTCCCGTGGCCAGGAGGGGGGGGGGGATACATGCGCACCGCCCCCTGGCAGCGACAGCAGAGGTGGGAGAAAGTACGCGGTTTGCACGTGTCAAGAGCCCAGATGTCGAGAGCAATCTCCCCAGGAACATCCCCGGTGGCGAGGAGGTGCCCCCAGGCCCCAGAAAACCGGCGGTGTGCGACTCCGTTTCCCTCGAACGCTGGCGGGTTATCGGTAGGATGGGGGCCTCAACGTGCCGCGGGGGAAAAGTGCGACCCTCGTGCTTATAAAAGTCGAAGCATCTTTCTGCTCCCTCCCCCCCCTCCCCCGAAAGATCGTTTGTGCTCGTCAGGCGGGAATCAAAACCGATTGCGCGAGGCTGTTGGTTGGTGCTCAACTGTGTGTGTGCTGGCGTGGTGGCGCGTTGGGTGTTTTTTTCCCCCTACTGTGTCTTCCCAGCGTCTTGTAGAATCTGTATATATATTTTCCATTTCGGTATACTGCTGTGTGTGTGCCTCTATATGGATGTATGCACACGTTTGCGTGTTGATGTGTGATGGGGTGATGGTAATGACGGTGTTGGTGTGCTTCGGCTTCTTTTTGAAACACACAAAATGCGGTAACGAGCACCAAATTGTGCAATGCAGTCACCCGAAACAAACAGACAAAGCTAAAATGACGGCAGTCGTCTTGCCCTCCCTTGCCGTTGCACTCGGTGAGGAGGGCGGTGGCGATCCCTCCACGGCGCTGTTGTCTCTCTTTTGCCCGTGACTCCCACCATCTGGGGTTTCCGGTGCCGGTGTCTGGAGGGGCCTTCTCTGTTGACGTCCT